>NW_026693936.1:0-63277 GCF_021218885.2 Marmota monax | reverse complement strand
AAAAGCATACCTTTGGTTTCTTGGTGCTTTCCTCATTGCAAGACTTGAAATTTTCACCCTTTGTGGATGAATATATGCACAAATAAAAATGTTATTTGCATCTTGTTTTCAGTGATCTTTGGACATCATTTTATTTATTGGCAACTAGTCTTGTAAAAGACAAAATACTGATTATAACATAGTCTGACTTTTATTCACAAAGTCGGTGAGCTTTCTTAAGACATTATTTCCCTTTTTTTTTTTAGATTCAAATCAGGAGGAAGCACTCATACATACCTCAGTAGGTATGTGAGTTAAAAGATACATGTTGAAAACCAAGAATGAATTGATAATTCAAAATTCCTAAATATTTTCTAACCACATTGGTAAAGTAAGGCACTGAAAACTGACTACTAATACTTAGTAATTTAGTTTCTAATACATTAGTCTCTTAGTTAATAAATGTTCATTGAAAGTCTACTCTGTACAAACAAGGAATAAAATGGCTGATGAGATGGGTGAGGTGGAACACACCTATAATCCCAGCACTTGGTGGCTGAGACAGAAGAATCACTAGTTCATAGCCAGACCCAGCAAAAGAGAGGTGGTAAGCAACTCATTTAGACCCTGTCTCTAAATAAAATACAAAATAGGGCTGGGGATGTGGTTCAGTGCTCAAGTGCCCCTGAGTTCAATTCCCAGTACAAAAAAAAAAAAAAAAAAAAAAAAGGCTGGTTGAACAGGAGATATGATTTGTGCAATGAATAAATTAAAATAATATATAGTATCCAGAAGTTACCCAATGTGTATGATATTAGTATAATCCTTAGATAAATAAACCAATGCCTAAAATTCAATAGACCATGAGGGAACTCATGAATCTTGATGTATAAATATCTATGACTAATTATATTGACTTAGCCCTTTTATTCTTTTTTTAAAAAATCATCAACAAATAGCATTTTATATGCCTATTAATATTTTTAACCATAAATTAATTTCTCATTGTTCTATGATAGCCCATGAACTGGGCTTAGTATTCTCTTTCATTGTGAAGACTAATGCATTTTTTCAAATTCAAAAAAGTCTTAGATTTTATCTCTTCAAATGCTAACTCTGCTTTTTTTCAATCTCCTGTATCAATTCCTTTTTCTTTTTAACTGTTTTTTTTGTGTGTGTGTGTATGTGTGTGTGTGTGTGTACGGTGGGGGGGATGGGAGTACTTCCCTAACTAATTTAATAATCAGGTTTTTTTGTTTTAAAATTTTCATCTCTGTTATTTCTTGTTTAATGGATTTTGGTTTCTTTTAAAATTCATATGAAAATCCCAAATGGGTAGTATTAATTAGTGTCTGGTATCTAAACATGGCAAAGGCCCTAAATGTTCCTTCTTCGTCCAGTAGTTCAAAGCAATGTCCCTGATGCATCTCAATGTTTACTGATGACAGCTTTTACTATCCCCATTTCATGAATGATGTGACCTTCCGTGGTGCCCAGGGTTAGAGAAGGAGGTCAGCTCCAGCTTTCCAGGCAGCCTCAACTTCTGATAAGTTGATGTGGTTCACATAGCTTATAAGTGGTTCACATAAATAGTTTACATATTCTGTATAAGCAAAAATAACCAACACAGTTTTGGCACCATTATCAATGCACAAATAACTGGGTTGGATGCAGAATCCAAATGGATCAGCAAGCTTTCCTTTATTCTGCAGAAGAGTCAATCAATCAGGCACTGGAGGGGCTGATTTTCTGATAGGAAAATGGACACCATTATAGAGGGGCTCTGAGTTTTATAGTTTACAGTGAGGTTGGTTTAACTGTTGGTGACTAAAGCAGGACATGTTGGTTTGGACAGTCAGAAAAGAAGTTGTAAAAAGCCCCAAACTCATTGTCACTGGAAAAGCTCCGAACTCTATGTTCACTGCTTGTCCTCTTTCTCCAGGATTCATTGTTTCCCAGAGCTTCACTGTTTGCTTTTCTCCTTCTAGGACTCATTGGCAATGGGAAAGGGTAAAAGTGCAGGGCGCAGCATTTCAGGGTCCACCTCCTCCCTTCAGGACCCATTGTGGTTGGGAAGGGATGAATGTTTGCTTTTGGTGGAGATGTTGGGGGTGAACCTGGGAAGGGATGTGTAAGCAAAAATAACCACCAGTTTCAGGACCATTATGATTGCATAAATAACTGCTCTTTTTCCTTGGGGCCCTTTGTTACTGGGAAAGGATTTACTGGCAGAGGATTAATGATTGCGATGATTGCCTTTCTCTTCCCTATTCCTCCAGGTCAGACAGTTTTGGGGGGGTTGTCATTTTCCACATCCTTCACTATGAAGGTATTCACCTTTAGTGTGTATTTGCTTTACATTTTCAATATCCTCCTTAAAAAATAAAAGAAGAAAAACAACAACAACAATAACAATTATCATTAGAGATATCCCTTTTTAAATTTTAATTAGAACTTTGTATGTTGTTTTTAATGTCTTAATTTTTTTATCATTTCTCATTTGTAATATAGGAGGGGAATTTGTCTGCCCTGTCTGCTTGATTGTAAATATAGGATAAAATATTAGGTTGGAACCTGAATGTTATAACCAGATGTTCAAAATCAAGCATATACCCTATGTTGGAAGTTACAGGATATTGTTTTTCTTGCTCTTCTCCCTAGTTGGGGATTTGAATTTGTATTCTTTATGGACATGATATATGGGTAAATAAGAATTTTACTTATTTATATATCCTAATTTAATAACCCTTTAAAATTCTTCATTAATGGTGTTTAGTGGTGTCCTGTAGGTTAATGCAGGTTACAAAATGGTCTGCATTCATTCATTATGGAGGTGTTTTTTTAAAGCATTAATTCGGAAGCATTGTTTTCTCTCTCATTTAGATCCAGAACAGAAAGCAGGAGCCAAATGGATACTAGAAAGTAAGTAAATTAAGAGGTATCTCTTACAATAAATTTGTGTTAAAAATCAAGATGAACAAATTGATGATCAACACTTAATTTATAGGTAACGACAATTAATTGAAGAGGCATGATTAAAGTACCAATCCAAAAGCAACCTTCTGGTATTTGCCAATCTGGGAACCAGAAAGTGGTTGTTTAAATAAATAAATCCCTTTTTTCTTTTGGTTTAATGTTGGAAACTTATTCTTTGGAACTAGGAGAATAAATGATTGGTGAATTGTTTAAGGAACTAACATATAATAAACAGAGTTTTAAAAAGTTGTTATCATGGAGTACACAAAGGGTAAGATTGCTTCTTTATTTGGAGACTGTACAGCTAGAAACTCTATACATAGGGTAATGAACAACTGGGGTGAATGCCTGTCCAGGTCATTTGCAATGAATTTGCTGAAGAAAAACATCCTAAAGCAACAAGACAACTATTACAAAGTAGTTTTAACTAGACCCCCACCATTCCCTGAAAGGTAGATGTTTTTGTATAATAATGCAATAAGTGTTGTGGGTTTTGGGGTCTTTCTTCATGTATAAGATGTTTTGGAATTTTCACTCCTTTCACTTGTTGTCTTTGTTTATACATATAGGATGTTGGTGTTATTCTTTCTAGTTCTTTCAAGTCTAGTACTATTCCAAAACACATCCAAGTCCACAGGGTCAACTTTCTAGGATACACAGAAAGATTGTATGATTCTGTTTATTCCAGAAGAAGTTTCCCTCTTCAATAAGAAGGAAACTTCTGCTTTTCTTATTCTTAATTCCTTGTTATTATGATCTTTTCCTTTGGAGCTATGAATTAGTCTCATCCAAATGAAAAAAGTTGATTTTGTGTATGATGTCTTCTTTTGCTATTGTGACCAAAGGAGTTATCATATAGTACTCAAACACAGCAAGTCTTAATTACCTTTTCCTTACCTGAGGATATATGTCTTTTTATGTTCTGTAATCTCAGACAATAAAGGCCAGATTTATCTTGCTAAGTACTGCATAACCAACATGTAGCAGAATACTTGACATATAGTAAATTATCAATAAAACAAAAACATAGAAATAAGTTTTATGAACTGATCTGTATACACATGTGCACATACACCCATCCATATATATGTCTGTAGTGTTGTACCTTTCCCAGTTTCTCTCTTTATATTACTTCTCCTCCTGAAATCTTTTTGGGGACCAGGGATTGAACTCAGGGACATGAGACTACCGAGCCACATCTCCATCCCTAATCGTGTATTTTATTTTGAGACAGGGTCTCACTGAGTTGCTTAGTGCCCCTTTTGCTGAGGCTGGCTTTGAACTCGCTATTCCCTTGCCTCAGCCTCCCAAACCTCTGGGATTACAGGCATAAGTCACCACAGCCCAGCTCCTCCTGAAATCTTGTTAACATAATCTTTCTTAGAATCATCATTCATCTGTATTGAATGAGGGATGGTTGCATCACCTACAGGAAAATGCATGTTTCAATTCAAATAGCTTAATTTTGTAATGTTAATCCTCTGGTTTACCCTTCTGGCATAATGTGCACTAGGGTGACACTTTTAGGATGAGTATTCATTGAAATTTTAGGTCACTTATCTTTGGAATAATCTTCTACAGGCAGAAAGTTAGTGGGAAAGGATACTGAAGCCAAAGACAGCAGAGAGGAAGAATCTCATTATGAGTACCACTTTAGTATAACTAAGTTTTAAATGCCTACATTCCATCAATATATCCAGTCTTTCCCTAAACAACAGAAGGATCTTAGACTATTTAACAACAAATTATAAATATTAATCTTCCCATATTATTGTCATTTAGTTTCTTTCAGATTTTTAACCTATAGAATTCCACACTCCATTAGTCCCTGTTGTCATTATCATTTTTTATGTTAAATGAATGTGTAGAAGAGTTTTAAAACACATTTATCAACTTTTTTGCTCATTGTTCATTCTTGAATTTCTTTATTTTTCTTTCTGGCTTCAATGTCCTTTTTTCTCAAAGTACTACTCTTTTAGTTTGAGCTAATCTCTGGGTTATAAAACATTTTGTGTTAAATGGCTGAGCATGATTTGTTTTTATATTTATTTTTGAATGATCATTTAAGTGGTTACAGACATCTAGTTGAGAATCACTTTCCTGAAACTTGAAAAAAATACTCTGTTGTAATATGCCACTTACTTTCATTGATTAGTTTTCTGTTGTCAGTCTAATTAACTTACTCATTCCCTTATTCCCTTACTTCCTATTAATGAGTGTTTTTTCTAGGTAGTTTGTAAGGTTTCATCTGTGCCTTAAATGTTTTATTTTATTATTATTATATACTTTGATATATTTTTTTATCCACCTCTGGATTTAGGGTAGTCTTTATATGTCAGGACCCAGGTCATTAATTCTGGAAAAATTCAGTCATGATCTCCTCAGTGATTGACCCGACCCCATCTTTCTCTTCTCTATCTGAAATGTTTATGTTCAGGAGGGTCTTCTCAACTTAGCTTGCATATTTCTTAATTGGACTGTTCATAACTATGCTCTTATACCTCTGTATCTGACAGTGTTTGTTTTCCAAGCAGTTTCCTGATCACCCATTCTTTTAAGAGCTATCATTTTCTTGCATTATTCCTGCCTTTATCTCTGGAGATATTAAACCCCTTTTAAAAAAGGTTTTTATATTATATGTTGATCTTGATGTATGAAATTTTTGTTTTATTGCACTGTGGCTGTGGTAATTTTACAGTAGTTTATAATTTAGATTTGTAAGTTCATCCTCAGGGCAATGATTATTCTGGTGGGAATTCTGCTTGCCCTGAGTTGTAGAGACCTACATTGGGAGGAGGAGGGTGTTCCAGGGCCATTTCTCCTATGACATAACATAAATGTTAAAATATTTTCTATGCTTGCAGTTCCAATTTGTGAGTGGTGGCATGGAGCAATCAAGGCCCTGCCCTATGGAGTTCTTGCATCCCAAGCTGATCCTTTCCATCCATATTGCTGAAACAGTTGGCCTGGTTCATTTTCAAGTCCAGTGGTCATAGCTTGTTATTTCCATTTAAGACTCAGGCTTGGACAAATAGCTCATTCCAGCTCTCTACCAAATTAAAAAAACAAAACAAACAAACAAACAAAAAACACATATCCTCAACTCCTTCCAAGCTATCTTTATTAAACCATATACCTTAAGGTATGTGTACTTCAGCTTTAGCTCCTGTTTTTCCTATGAGTTTCTAGTTTCTTCATTTTTCACTGAGCGATGGGAAAGCCTTTTGTGGCTCTCAGTCTCAGTTGTGGATTAGATTTTTGTGCTATTTTCTTTATTTTTTTTTAAGGTATGGGATAGGAAGGAGAGGTTTTCGATAGTTCAGTATGCCAGACTGCAAATATAAGTTTTAAATTACAAAATATGGCAATTTATATATTTAACAAATAAAAAAACCAACTTAGAACCTAAAGACCAGATTTATGAATTTAGAGTCAAATTTATATTCTGTGCTTAGAATTCACAAGAAAAAAAGTTCTCTGCTGCCTTGATACTATTGTCTACTGGAGAATTTAAATTTTGTATTATACATTGCAGTTGGTGTTTAGGTAAACAAGAATGCTTTCTATTTGCATGTCCTTTGTTGAAAGAATTAGTATTGGTGTAAAATGGCTTGTTCTTTATTCTAAAAATTGGCAATATTTTTAGTGTTAATTTTTAGACATTATTTTTTAAAATTTATATTTAGGTCCACAATGGAAGAGAGTACTCAAGCATATACCTGCAGGTAAGCAACTTAGGAAGTATTTCTTATAAATAAATATGTTGAAAACTTAAGAATGAGAAAGTTGATAATTCACAAATAATTATTCCATATTTTTGAGTGATCACAATTGATAAAGTACTTTGCCAAACTCAATATTTCCCATTCTAGAAACAATTATTTATTATTTAATAAATATTACTGATCTTTATTCAGCTGACTAAATTTTTATTGATTGGGGGCCCCCTCTTATGATATGCAGGTGAATTACTAATAAAATCTATGAAGAGACAGATATTTATAATTAAGTTTGCAAAACTAACGTATAAGCTGAACATTTTTTGTTTCCTTTTTGCTGGGGTCCACAAAGGAAAATGTCACTTTGTTTGGATTGTATTTATACACACAAACTCAACATAAACAATGGAGTGAATGATTACTCCACTTAGG
Source organism: Marmota monax (assembly GCF_021218885.2). Classification (NCBI taxonomy): domain Eukaryota; kingdom Metazoa; phylum Chordata; class Mammalia; order Rodentia; family Sciuridae; genus Marmota; species Marmota monax. The sequence goes on along the minus strand of NW_026693936.1, from coordinate 56,171 downwards.
AGGAGTTAACTTAAGAGACTATAACATAAACACACTGAAACCTACTTTCATTATATACCCTTAACATCCCATAATTGTGTTAACAAGTTCTTTCTGAATTCTTTCTAAGTTTTAGTTTCCCATGGTCCACAGACATGATTTGTGATCTTTTGGAAGTTTTCAGGTATTTGTATGTCTGTTTATATTCCTTTCTCCCTTGTAGAATTTTCTTTTCTTGTATTGTCTAGTATTTTTCCTTAAAGTGATCTCTTTTAGTTACATTCAATTTACTGCTCTCCCAGAGCATTCTTTATAACTGCAGGTTAAGTATTTTAGGCTACACCTCAAACTTTACATAGTTTCTATCCTTCCTGATGGAAATCACCCCATTGGTTAGGAAAACCACAGTATTTCTATATCCTTTATTACCTTATTGTCCTCTGAAGTCTCCTAACATAACCACACTTTTACATATGAAAATTAGTTACTTCCTCCAAAGTAAGACAAAAAAGATCTTTATTGTCTCCAGTCTCTGTCCCTGTCACCAAGGGAATTATGATAGAGTGCTTAAACACTGCAATTCATTCAGACTTTTGTTTCCTAGAAGTATTACCCTCCCATTAGTCTGAAATTACTTGAAAGTAATGGCCATATTTATTTTGCTTATCACCAATTTATAGGTAGTACCATGCAGAGAATATACTCAATAAATACTTATGAATGAGTAATTACTCTTGACCTTCACATTGCATATGGAGTTAGTGTTGTAACTACTACTCTAGTTGTATCCTCACATTTTATCATAATCATCCTCTTCCAGAAATGATATATTCAAGAAAGACTTTTGGTAATTATTAAAACAAAACATAAAATAGAATTTGAACAGATAAATTTCTTTTCCCTCACACTTTGAAATGGAAGAGAAAGAAATTACCATAAAAATAAACATAACTTTGACAGATTCTGTTATACCAATCTAAAAATATTATTTCCTTAAATATTTAGATCAAATTCATTGGGAAGCACCCAAATATATAGTGTTAATTAAGTAAACTAAAATGAAATTCACAATCCAAAATTAATTCCTAAGTATTGATTTGACAGATGAATTGATGAAATCTTATCTTGTTATTAATCTGTTTTTTATTCAGTTTAGTAGTATTATCTTAAGTTTATTGAGCAGTTATTCTTGTTGTCAGACTGGAATTAAAGAGATGAAGCTAATAAGATGTAAGATCTATGAATTTATAAAAACACACCCATATTTCATTAAAAGTGAAGAATTTTAACTTTTCTCATTTGCAAATTCTGCCTTAGTTCCCCAGAAATAAAAAAAATCGTAAAGTGAATAAATGACTCATGACCAAAACATCTAATAAAAATTGTGATCATTCTTTCAAGAATTCTTTCTCCTGACACATGAATTTTTCATGTGATAGTACTCTTTTTGTGCACTTTACAGTGGAATGGAATTTGAGCATGAGTATTTTTCTTCTCTTCCGCAGTGACCAGTAATCCCTTCAGAAGGCAATGAATGATATCCAGGGTCTCACTGAGAAAAGAAAACTACCGATTCTCCTTTGGTTGCAGCTAAAGCAAAGAATAAACAGAGTGTGAACCAGTTCTCATGCCAGTGTGTCTGATTTTCTTTTCCCCTTCCTCCACTTCAGAATTCGGCCCACTGGGCTATGGGTCTGCCCCTTCAGGGTTCTGAACAGAAGACAGCGACACCAACTCAGGCCTCTGGGTTCTCACCTGACTCTGAGTTCTTCCCACTATCTTCTCTGTAGATTTCCTACCACCAACTACCTGCCTGTGGCCTTTTTGCTTATGTGTGAAAATCCAGATATTTGCCTTCTCACCTTCCCTACAACCCTAACCCCGCCTTCCAAGCAGGGCTGTGATCCTTTCATGGGCTCTTGCCCTCTGGGGACTCTCCTTGTACTCCTCCTCATCTCTTCTGTGAGCTATGGCTACCTGACATGAGAGGGCAGCTTGTGAAGGGCCCACAGAGCTTGAGCTTGGGTCTCAATGTGAAAGATTAACTTGTCCATCTTTGCTATGAGGATTTATAAAATGAAATAAGGAAAGTTTTTTTTTTTAAAAAATTTTCCATTTTTTGTAAAAATTTGTGTAAAACTGTTTAGTTCTTCTATTAAATATTAGGCAAAATTTGCCTTTGAAGTTTTATGGGACTAGAATTTTTGGGGGAGGGGGAAGATTACTAATTATAGATTCAATCTCTTTAACAGAGGACTATTCAAATTTTCTACTAATTTTGTGATAGTATTTTTTTCAGAGACTGTGTTTTTAAAGGAGTTTATCTGTTTCACTTAGTGGTTTAATTTTTGGCATGAAATTTATAGTTACATCACCTCTTTGTTTCCTAATAACAGTGATCCTTGTTCTCTTTCTGATCAGTCTTGTTAAGAATTTATCTATTTAACTAATTTACTGTTTTCTGCAGATCTCTGGGTTGTTTTTTTTTTCCTATCTTCTTGAGATGAAAGTTTAGATCATTGTTTTTAAACCTTGCTTTCCAATGCATTTAAAATTATAAATTTGCTCTATGTTCTTCTTCAGCTGCATTCCTATTACATTGTATTTTCATTTTTGTTCAGCTCATGTATTTTATTTTTAATTCTACTCTGAATTATGGATCACTTACAAGCCTGTTATTTGATATCCAAATATTTGGGTATTTTCAACTTATTAAATGTAGCATTTTTGAAATATATATTATCATTATTTATAGCCCGCCTACTGTGCAATAGAAGACCAGAACTAATTTCTCCTAACTATTCATTGAACAATGTTTCCCTGTCTGTCCCTCTTCTCTTCTATCCCATGCCTCTGGTAACCACTATTCATTCTACTATCAACTTATATGATATTAACTCTTTTTTACATATGAGTGAAATCATGTATTTATCTTAATGTGCCTGGCTCATTTCACATAACCTAGTGACATCTTTTTCCATCCATATCATCATAAATGACAGGATATTTTTGGTTTTAGGGCTGAAAAATATTTCATTGTATATACACGCTACATTTTATTCATCCATCCATCTATTGACACAGTTTAATTCCATAATGTGGCCATTGTAAATAGTGTTGAAATAAATAGGGAGCACAGGGATCACTGTATCACATGGTAATGCTATCTTTAGTTTTTGGAGGAAACTGCATAGAGTTTTCCATAATAGCTTTATATGTAGAATATACCTTATCCTAAGTGCTTAGGAAGAGAAATTTTTCAGATTTATTTATTTATTTGGGGGATTTGGGGATATTTGCATGTACATAACAAATATCTCCCAGATAGGACCCAAGTCTACAACATGAAATTCTGTTATGCTTCATATACATCTATATACATAGCCTGAAGGCAATTTTATATATTTAAAAAATAATATTGTACTCAAATCAAAGTTAAGCAATATGGAGTTTTCGCTCTGTGGTATCATAGCAATGCTCAAAAAGATTTGGATTTTGGAGCATTTTGGAGTTTTGGATAAGGATGGTCAACCTGAGCTAATTTACATTCTTACCAACAGTGTACTCAAGTTTCGTTTTCCCCACATCCTTGCCAATACTTGTTATCTTTTATCTTTTTTTGATCATAACCATTCTGAGAGGTATGAGATGATATCTCATGGTGGTTTAAGTAGCATTTACCTACTAATCAATGATGCTGAATATTTAAAAAAAATTATCCCTTGATCATTTGTATGTCTTCTTTTGAGAAATATTTGTTCAGTTTTCTTGCCTGTTTTGAAATTGTTTTTTTTCCTTGCTATTGAGTTGAGTTTCTTATAATATCTCGAATATTAACTCTTTGTTGAATGTATGGCTTGAAAATTTTTCTTCCAAATCTGCAAGTTGTCTCTTCACATTGTTAATTGTTTCCATGCTGTGCAGACACATTTTGTTTAGTGTCATTCCATTAGTCTAATTTTGTATTTGTTCTTGGCAATTTTGGGGTCAGATGCAAAAACTAATTGCTCAGACCAATGTTGTAGAGTTATTTTTCCTATGAGATTTCTTCTGGCTGTCTTATTGTTTCTGATTTTTAAGTCTTTAATTGATTTTGAGTGTGTGTGTGTGTGTGTGTGTATTTTTTGGTAACATGGATTGAACCCATGGCCGCTACTCAACCACTGAGCCACATCTCAGCCTTTTTATTTTACATTTTGAGACAGGGTCTCACTAAGTTGCCTAGGGCCTGGATAAGTTGCTGAAACTGGGTTTGAAGTCTTTGAACTTGAGACCTTACTGCCTCAGCCTCCCAAGCAGCCGGGATTACAGGCATGTGCTAACATGCCCAGATGCGTGTATTCTTGTATACAGTATGATGTAGTGGGTTAATTTCATTCTTTTCTATGTGAATATGCATTTCCTCAATACATTTTATTGAAGAAACTACCATTTTCCCATTGCGTATTCTTGGTACCTTTATCAGAACTCCATGTGGATGGATTAATTTGTTACTGTTTTAATCACTGTAGCCTTGTAATATCATTTGAAATCAAGTAATCTGATGTCTTTATCCTTGTTCTTTTTGCTCATGATTATATATGCTATTTTTTTTGTTTGTTTCATTATCTATTTTATATTTCTGTGAAAATGACATTGGCATTTTGATAGGGAGTGCATTGAATTTGTATATTGCCTTGAGTAGTATGGGAATTTAACAATATTAATTCTTCTAATGAATATAGAATATATTTCCATTTATTTTGTCTTCTTCAATTTCTTTTATCAACATTTTATAGTTTTAAACATATAGGTGTTTTATCTTCTTGGTTATATTTGTTTCTAAGTGTTTTATTTTTTTGTAGCTAGCAAAAATGAGATTGTTCTCTTTTTCAGGTATTTCATTTTAGCATAATTGCTCTAAATTTCTCTGGTAAGGACTGCCAATGCTATGTTAAGTAGAAATGGTGAAAGTGAGCATTCTTGTCTTTTTTTCAGATATATGAAGAACTGCTTTCATTTTTTCTGAGTATGTTAGATATGGGCTTCTCGTATATGACCTTTATTGTGATGAGGTACATTCTTCCTGTAACCAGTTCATTGAGTGGTACTACTTTAATCATGAAAATTTGTTATATTTTGGCACATGTCTTACTGTTCCTTCTTCATTCTCTTAGTGGGATATATCACAGTTATTGATTTGCATTTGTTGAACTATCATTACATCTCAGGGATAAATTCTACTAGATCATGGTGGATGATCCTTTTAACACATCTCTATTTTTAGGTGATATCTTTTGGTCCAAACACACTGCTGTCCCTGACTTAAAAAAAAAAATATATATATATATATATATTATACTAATGTGAAATACCATGAGCTTTTTTATACATAAAAATACAATTTCTGATGTTGGGGGGTGGCTGCCTATTCCCATAAAACAATGATCCTTTTTAAGAAAATTCACCTATCTGTTCCATTGTCTTCCTCATGCCAGATACGGAAAAGAACACATAAATTGTTGGTGGGATTGCGAATTAGTGCATCTGCTCTGGAAGGCAGTATAGAGGTTCCTCAAAAAACTAGGAAGGGACTCACCATATCAAACAGCTCTCCCACGCTTTGATGTATAACCAGAGGAGCTGAAATCAGCACACTGCAGGGTGCAGCCACAACAATATTTGTAGGAGAACAACTTACATTGGTTAGGTATGGAATCAACCTAGGTGCCCAACAACACATGAATCCACAAGCAAAATGTCACACACACACACACACACACACACATTATACAACCAGTGAATTGTTACTTAGCCATAAAGAAGAATGAAACTATGGTATTTGCAGTAGATGGTTGGAACTGGAGATCATCTTGCTAAGTGAAATAAACCCAACACACAAATTAAAAGGTCAAATACTTTCTCTCAGAAGCTGAACCGAAGTACAGAAAAAAAGAGGAGAAAAAGTATATGTGTGTGCTGTGCGGAGAGATGCCATGGAAATAGAAGAGACATCAGTTGAGCAGAGGATGGGGATTGAGGTGGAGAAAAGGGAAGAATAGTAGAATGAATCTGATCAAACTTCCTGTGTAGTTATATGAATACATCACGGTGAAATTTGCTTTCGCTTATATCCACAAGGTACTCAAAATGATTAATAAAAAAAATCAGTGTACAGATGACAGATCTTGGGAGCAAAGGAGTATAGGAAAATATACTGAAATATATTTCAGTATACTGAAATACTGTGATTGTATAATTATGTCCAGTGAACCCTAAAAACAATTCTTCATGCTCCTTCCTGTGGCCTACCTTCCAACTTTGTCCATGTTACACCTCCTCATCCCCAAGATGCTGTGGATCTGATTTCCATCACTACTGATGTGTCAATACTTTTTATAAATGTATGCAAATGAGTATATACAAAGTGACATGTTTGGTTTCTTTCATAAACTATAATGATTTATTTATTTTCTTTTTTATCCTTTTTTAAAATTATAGATGGACACAATATACTTACTTTATTCATATTTATGTGGTGTTGAGGATTGAACCCAGTGCTTCACACATGCTAGGCAAGCATTCTGCCACTGAGCTATCATCCCAGGTCCTGATAATGATTTTGTGAGGTAGACAGGTTTTTGTTTGTGTCAGTGAGCCATTCCTGTGTTTTGCTGTAGAGTATTCCATTGTATGAAAGTACCTGGGGAAGCTGATCACCCAACCATTGGTGGATATCTACATTGTAGTTTTCAGTTATTAAAGGTAAAGTGAATGTCTCTTGAAAGATCTTATAAAAATATGCCAAGGAAGAGAAGGGCTATGTCATATGCTATTTAATTTTATGTGGCTGGACTTTCTGCTCTTGGAAGTGAGGGTACCGTGCCACTAACAGTGCAGAAGTGTCCTATTCCTTACACATTCTCACCAACATTTTGTGCAGTCAGACTTTTAAGTTTTAACTCTTTAACTGCTGTTTAGTGGTATCCTATTGTGATCTCAATTTTTATTATGATAATTATTTGATTATGACAAGTACATTTTCATGTGTTTGATGTGTGTATGACTTTCTTAATGATCTCTTTTCAAAGCATTTTGCCAGTGCTTTCAATTTCATTTTAATTTTATCATATTATGGCTTGGGTTGTTTCATATGGCATAAAACAAATGTTTTTATATGATTTGCAATCATTTCTATCAATCTCTGTTCTGCTCTTTTACTCTTACAGAGATATCTTCCAAATAAAACTTTGTTATCTCAGATGTCATTTTTTCTTCTTTCTTGTTCTTGTGATGGTACTGTCTGTAAGTAACATTCATCTCACCCAAGAGCAAAACTTTGTCCCACATTTAATCCTATAAAAATTTCATAGATGTATGTTTTGAATTTGGGCTCTTGACCTATTTTCACATAACCTTTATGTCCTTTTAAATAGGAGACAAATTCTTATATTTTGAGAAGGGTTCTCTACATTCCATCCCCATATACTACATGTGTTCAGAAACACTTCTCAAAAACTCTCCCTTTCCTCCACTGAACTTCCTTTGTACCATTCTTTAACATCAATTGTCCTTCTGAGTTTGACTCTAAAAGTATCTATTCTCATCCACTGATCTATTATGAATGATTCTCAATTACAATAAATTCTCCCCCTGACTGCAGTTCAATTACTCATGGACATTGGCTTTCAGCATATGGCACAAAAATTTACCACACATGAGTACAAATATCTAAAAGGTATTCTATAAAACCATGTAGCACAGATCAAACTGGGATTATTTCCAAAAGACATTTTAAATGTTAACATATAAAACTTGCTTATCATACAGCCTAATAATCTCAAAATTCATATTAATATATCCTTAAAAAAATCTCTCTGGCATAGAGGGCATGCACAGGGTTGATCAGAACTGACACACACAAATGCATTAGAAATCCCCAACAACAGAGTACATGAAACAAAACAAAAAATATCAGACCTTGAAGCAGAGCTCTTAAGATGAAAAAGAGAAACAAAATAGAAAACATGAAGGAAGTATTTGAGCCTCTTAGAATACCATTAAATGCACAGATGTCCACACTTCAGGGCACCTGAATATGAGGAGAGTCAAGTTGAGGACATAGAAAGCCCGTTCATTGAAGTCATAGAAAAAAACTCTCCGAATCATAGGAAGATGTGGGCATCCATGTAAAGGAAGCTTATGGGACCCCAAATAGGCATTGCCTGAAGAGATATTCACCATGGTATATGATCCTCAAATTGTCAAAAGTACAAGCCAGAGAAAGAAATCCAAAATCTACAGGTCAAAGGCATTGAGTGGAATTCAAGCCCTTGTCCTAGAGCAGTGGAGCAGTGGCCTGGGTGGTCTTGCAAGTTCCTGAGATGTTCCCAAGCCATATCTCCTAGTGTCTCAGAGTAAACTGTTTAGAATCTCTGTAGTGAGTGTAATTCTTTAACAACCACATCTTCCTGAGACCCAGTTTTACTCTGACTTTTCTTTCCAAACTTCATTCACCCTCTCATTTCTACTCCTCATTATCAGAGTAAATCTGGAGAAAAGCTGCTAGCAATATCCACACCACAGACTGAATGCTGGGCTGCCTTGAAATTTCCTCCAGCAGAGTAATGAGTGCATCACCTCTAAATTCAGCGACACAAACAGTGACAGAACATGTGCAAAATGTATATAATCTCTATGCCAGAATGTAGCATGAATGGCCTCTGTTTGCATTTGCAATGGTGTCCTCCTCTGCTGCAATCTCAGGAGCACAGCCTTTCCCATGGACAATACTATCACCATTCTGGTCTTCTGAGCCTCCACCAGAGTCACACAATAAATTCCACTTGCAATATTCAATTTTTTTTCCACCTTGCATCTCTAAAAGTTTCAAAATTCTTACCTCAAATAACAACAGTTGCCAGAAATTCATGAACAATATGGTCTGACTCATCACAACAAGGAATTCATCTCTTTGTACCAATTTCTGTTCTAGTCAGCTATTTTTTTTTCCATTTTTTTAAATCATCAAATGACCTGACAAGAACCATTAGAGGAGGAGATGTTTATTTGGCTCACAGAGTCAGAGGTCAGTTCACAGACAGCTGACTCCATAACTCTGGAACAAAGAAGGGGCATAACATCATAACAGAAGTGTGTGGTGGAAGTACCCAGTTCAGAACATGGCCACCAGGAAGCTGAGAGAGCGCAAGCTCACCAATCAGAAGATATAAGCAACGAAAGTCATTCTTCCAGTTACCTACTTCTTATAACCACCTGCTACCTGCCTACAGTTACCCCCAGATAATCCATATCTGTGGATTAAAGAACAGATTAAGTTAAGGCTCTCATACCCCAATCTATTTACATAAAACTTTCTCATATTGTCTCACACAGGAGCTTCTAGGGGACACCTCATTCCAAAATTATAACACCTGATATTGGACTTATTCAAATGTGGATTGTCCTATGATGAGAAGATTCCAGCCTGAGAGCAATGAGCATGGTTCTTGGAGTAGAACTGTAGGAGGACAACCTAATGGAATGTGATTTGATAAACAGTTTCATTTTGCAACTGATGATTTGGTGTTTGATATTTGCTGGATTCCATGGTCCTTCCATATCCAAATACAAAAAGAGTTCAGCCTCCATGTGTTTAATAAAGAAGAAAAACTGGACAAGACACAATTCTGTCTTTGACACTCACATTGGTTACTTCCACTGTGGACCAGTAAAAGGATATGGCCCCCTCTCCTAGGGGCCATACAGGGCATGGTAGTCTTGTGTCCCTAATGCCTGCTTCATCACTGCCACCACTGCCAGATTGTGACCTCTGTTGGACCCTGTGCTGCAGAGACAAAAATGCTACTTCTTCAGAGGACAAAAGCAAGGAGGCAGGCTAAGGATGAGAGGTAGGGTCACAGTGCCTGAAATACAGGGAAGAAGCCCCTGTCCCTCAGGAAAGATGGGAAAGAAACAGATGGGTATCTGTTTTGGTCACTGCAACAACATGTTCCCAACTGTTCAACAGTCAGATACAGTGGTCCACATGCTCAACTGATAGTCAACAATCACCCTATTGCACAGCCAAGTAGTCAAACCAGCTATTGTCACCCCTGTGGATCCCTGGTATGGATGGGTTGTGGCAATTGCTGCCACTTGTGCATCCCTGATGAGACCCTTGCTCAAAAGAGACTGTTGGATCTAGGATGTTTATGGAAACCATGTCCCACCACACTGCCAACCGCTGCTTCTACTAGACCATGATTCAGTCCCTGCAGGTGTCTTGGTTTCCCAGAGGGCTCTGCTTGACCACTGCAACAGTCATGGGCTCTGAGGAGGTTTGCTAGGCCCCAAGTACTCCACCTGTGGCTACCTAGAGTGGAAGTATTTCTGATGTCTCCACTTTTTTTTTCAGGAATACCTGTCCCATACCCAATAGCAAAGATGGGGAACCCAATAATCCTATGCAGACTGCCATGAGAGTGCAAATGTGGTTTAGCAGGCAGGTGATGGCTACATTCAGGCAGCCGCTCTTTTGTCTATATATGAACAATTACTTTCATTCTTATTGGGCCAGTCTGATGCCTCCATCTGTTGTACTGCTCACTTTTGCTGCAGCAGAGGCCCCAATAAAGTCTCTAACAAATGTTTTCATTATCTACTCATTTATGTCTGTCTTGGATAGAGAGGGCTGAGCTAATTGCAAAATGAACTGGTAACAACAAGGGATGCTGGCCCAGAGAACATCTCATTGTCAACCCCATACCCTCTATCTGAGATCCTGCCCCCAGCAGAATGCCCTTGAAGGCTCACATAACTCCAGTGGATGTTTCCAGCTCGTGCAGAAGAAGAGAAAAGACACTTTCCACTGTAGCTGATCCTCATATCCTCAAAGAGAGTGGGCAAGTAGGGACAATAGATGTCCATTCCCATTTCAGATCTTTCTGAAGACACCATATGACAAATTGGGAGACACCCTTCACCCCCATAGCAGACAGGGACCTCTAGGAATGGAGCACCTAAACCTAACAGTCTAGTTCCTGAAATCACAAGATTCCTCTACTGTCACATAGGAGATGGAACATTCTAATGCTGCCACCATATCCAAACTGGGATTTCAAGTCACTGATCAAGACTTAGACATGCAAAGGGAAGCAGTCCTCCAGCACACCAAAGGTACATTGAGTGATACTCAGGTCTCCTTTCTCCTTCTCTCAGAGGATCTCACCATGGATCCTGCATCCCCTGCTTTTCCACAGCTGTACAGCACTGAATCTGCCATCTATTCCAGCCCCTCACCCAACACATCTGCAGGATTTATTTCTCCCAGAGTTACCCCTATGGACACTACACCCCCTTCACTGCCTCTCCTTTAGGGTCTTCCCCTGGATCCATTGGAAGCATTCTCCCACCCTTGGCCCAGGATGTCAAGTCCCCACTGGATTCAGCATAGGGTCAGCAATGATATCTCGCCGGGTCTGTAACATCTTGTGTGCCCTGGAGACACTGCTCAGTCCATGTTTGAAGCTCTTGGCAGGAAGCAGCACAAAGATTCCCCATTTTACAACATTTTCCTCCTTTTGGACCTGGCAGCTCTGGCTCTAGCCATGATCTCAAATTCTGCTCCAGGTCAGCCAGCCAGGCACAGGAAGTCACACTCAGCCTGGGGACTAATTACACACAAATTACACCTTGGGTACCCATGGCAATACCCAGCTTCCCTCTGCTGCCACGCCACCTGTATTCCCTCTGTTACCCCTACCACCTCTGGCGATTCAGCCCACATACTTTACAGCCCAAGTTCTAACCACATTAGCCTAGACTTCCCGAAGTTCCACACTACCTCCTTGTTTCCTGGTTCTTCAGGACCCATGGGCTTCTTGTGGAGAGAGGCAGAGCCTGATCTGACTCCAGCTTTGGATCCCTGAGCATCACAGCAAACAGAAGAGAGCCCCATAAACTACACCTTGCTCTAAGGGATTTGTGGCCCTGAACTCTTGGGAGCCCCATCACCAGAGTACCTCCATCGTGCCCAGGGGAACTAACCCTGTGAATAACCTTGTTTCAAGCCATGGTCCATCTTACTTTTACCCCATGCCTGGGCCGAAAACACCCAGAAACCCCTAACTTCAGGTTGAACACCCAGTCCTACTGCAGCAAGGTTGACTCCAGGGCACATCATCTGAATAAATAGCTTATTAGTAAAAAGATTCCTTGGGATGAGCCAACTGGCCTATTTCATATTCACATCACAGGAATATTATGTATATACTGTGTTGCACCTGGAATACAAGGCAAGAATGAGAAACATATAGCAGGTCCCCCTTCCCCACAGCTTTGCTTTCCAAGGCTTCAGTTACCTGTGATCAGCAGAGCTACAAAAATATTGCTTGTCTTATTCTCAGATAGAAAGTCTACATTCAGATTAATTTTATTATAGTGTATTGTTATTATTGTGTGATTTCACTATAAGTTATTGCTGCTAATCTTTTCCAGTGCCTGCTTTAGAAATTGAGCTTTTTCATGTGTAGACTTGTCAACATCCAGGTCACAGTCACTATGAAAAGGAAATAGAGCTCAGCACACAGGGGAGATAGAGCCCTATTCTAAACTTTCACTGCAAAGTCCCAAATCAGATGATATATTCAAGAAACAAATTCCAGGCCACACTGGTGAGTCTGTAGGTACTGAAAGAGTTTCATGTTAGACTCTTGGATGTCTCATCCACAAATAAGTTCTGGTTCAGTGGCTCTGTGTTTGCTTCTCAAGTGTGGTCCACAGCCTGCAATATCCTGGATGAACTCAACCACTTTAGACTCTTCTCCCTACCAACCACTCCAGGCAATCTCAGCACTCCAAGTGTGGAGAATCCCCTGTGTAAGCCAATACAAAGACATCAGCATTTATGGTCAAGATCACAAAGTGATATTACGTGTTATCAGGACTGAGATCCATCAATGCCACCCCAACATCAAAATTTCAGGAGCCAGACTACATCTAGTTTCCATATGGAATACACAGCCAAATGCACAGGTGATTTTCTTGGTCTTGTGGGGACGAGGTGGCAAGGTATACAAATGCATCACCTTGGAAATTCTGCATTGTTGGGTACACTTGTAGAACAACTTGCACTTGTTGGAAGTTGGGCTTCCCTTTCCTCCATCTTGGAAACCAGCTTTTCTAACTGCAGACTGGCAAAGACATCCTTATTCCTAGAGATTACAGGGCACAGGAGGCACCAGAATACCTCCCCACCAAAATCCTTCTGCAGAGAATCCAACAGATAGAGGCAGTAGATGCATCCACACTTCAGGTACATGGGATTTTTAAGATATTCAAGGCAGACAGGACATCTGCATGCTTCTTGGAAGAGTTTACCCAGTACTTGTTTGGGGTCAAATGCACATGGAAAGGCGTTCCCATAAGCTCATTGATCATTAGTTTAAAAAAATCCAGGCCTTTTTGTGTACAGAGCTATTGTGTTGCAATGTTGTTTTTACCAGGAAAACACCATCAGAGCATCTTCCTGTTTTCAGAGATTTAATGTTGTATTTGGAAAAAAGTCACAGATGGTCACTGTGCTTTGAGCTGAAGTGGAGAAAGTCTCCAGTCTGCTCCTGGGGACTCTCAATCTGTGCTAATACATGTGCACAGATATGACCTGGTGACATCCATGTCAGGAGCAATGAAGGTATTGTAATCTCACCATGCACATGGGACCCCTATCAACAATTATAGATACAAATAGGAGATCGGGATCTCTGTAGCTCCTGAAATGCATGCCACACTCTCTGTGTGTGATTCAGGATGACATTAGTGACCATCCTGACAGTATTTGTTATATTAGAAACTTACCAACTTCCTATGAAGTACATACACAGCCCTTTTCTTATTTGAGACAATATCTTGCTGATTACTGAATTTCCAAGCCTGACTTCAAACTCGCAAAATCCTCCTCCTTGTTTCCCTAGTAGCTGGGATTAAATGCACGTAACAACATGCCCAAAATTATTTTTTACTTTTTCAAAACTGAGGATTGAACATAGGGACATTTACCAGGATTCTTTATCCCTGGCCCTTTTTATTATTTATTTTGAGACACATTCTTGCTAAATTGCCTTCAGTTGGCCTCAGACTTATTCCCCTCCTCCCTCAGCCTCACAGATAGCTTGATAATAGCTATGCACCCCACCCTGCCTGGCTCATGTAACTTATAACTAACAAAAACTTCTAAAGGCACAATTTTGGACTTGGCATGTGTATTGGCTCCTTGGCTGAGGGCCTTCTCTGGGAGGCACTTTCCAGGGTCTGCTTACTGCATGGCAATCTAGTGCCCCACTGTGACCTGCATCATTCCTGCCACTGCCCAGTAACAATACAGCCACCCCTGCCTTGCAGCCACCAACACCAACACCACCTGTGTGGTCTCCCCTATGAACCACTGCATGAGTATGTCACAGTTTTCAGGGGGCAAACCTATTCCTCAGTTCCTCACATGTTTATGGGTACCTCAAAGTCAGTGGACATTATTGCCAGGCAAATAATGACATCTCTGCAAGTAAATGAACTGTAGAAATTCATCTCTACTCTAACAGGATACCCATAAAAGTATTTCACCTGGGTGTGGAAGGGTCACACCGAGCATGTCACAGGAGTTCTAGCTGGATAGGGTGAACCTCAGTGCCTGCCCCTCCTTACTATTGCCTCAGTATCCCTGGACTGCAGAATTGCTGCTTCTTGAGAGGAGCTTCCTTTCATGTACCCTCATGCCCACCTTCATAATTAATCACTGAGGATCTCAAGTGGATATTATTTCTTCATTCAGTTATTACACTTTCATTCATAGACCCTTTGAGTGCTTTTTACCTTATTTACAATGGATCTAAAAAACTGCCTTGTTCCTGTGAGTGTCATATGAAAGAAGGAACATGCCTTACTACTCACAATCCAGCCAATGTGAGCTTGACCCAATTTACAGAGGAAGTTAAGGAGTGTGGTGTTACCCTAAGAGTAAGCACATGTGAAGCCATTGAGGACACTCCACTTGTGGAGAAAGGAGGCACCCATGTGCTTGATTGCTCTGTGGAGGATGTTGCACCACCCTCCAGCCAGATCATTGTTGACCCATTAAGTATGAACAATTAACTTCCATGAACCACATGGCTGTTTCATTACTGCCTGTTGCATTTGAACCTTGGGAGAGCTCCAGTGCTGTGTGCCTTAGCATTAATTGATAGTGGAGCGAAGTATGAAGATGCAGCACCGTCCCTAAGACAAAGGCAGTGTGGGACTCTGAACAGCAAGCAACTCTCATATTTGGAGAAGCATGAACTAAAAATGCAGCCGTGCTTCAAAGGTTCCAGTGAGCATAGGAATGACTGCTGCATTCAGTAAGTCATGGTGCTTTGGGAGTGTAACTTGGGATGGGACCTAATAGTTTTTAAATATTATCCAAAGAGTTGCTGTCCTGGATGTATCTGACGGAACTTCCAAAGGAGTATTGGAAAGCAGTTTCACCAGGCTAAAGATGGACAGAATTTCTCCCTGTATGTTTTTATCAACTTACTTAGATTCGGGGCAAAAAATTCTTACTGTTTGACAACTAAATGTGTTATGCTTTGGGTATAAGTTTCCCAAAGCTCATGGGAGACAATGCAGTAATGCTCACAGTGAAGTGATTAGATTATGAGAGCTGTGTCCTAACAGGGCACTAATCCAGATGGCTTAATCATTTGAGATGACTAAGGTACTATGTGGTAACTGCCAGCAGGTGATGTGACTCAGGAAGATAGAGGTCACTGGGGGCATGCTCTTAGTGGCTATATTTCCTCCCTATGAGTTTGTTCATTTGTTCTCTCTCTCTCTCTCTCTCTCTCTCTCTCTCTCTCTCCTTTCCTGCTGTCATATACTAGGGAGCTTTCCTCTGATGCATCCTTCCGCCATGATCTTCTGCCTTTGCTCAGGCCCAGAGCAATGGCACCAATTGACCATGGACTGAATCTTCTGTAACTATGAAAATGACTTTTTCTGCTCTAAATTGTTCTTGTCAGGTATTTGGGTCACAGTAACAAAAAAGTGACTGCCAAGAAAATTACTTTTCATTTTTTTCAGACAAAAAAAATAATGCTCATTTTATTTTAAAAACTCTCATGAAATTGTTTTCCATATGACATCCCATTTTAAAATTTAATGTAAACCAACCTGTGGGTTACTCAAGCTATACAGAATTGCACAATATGTTTACAGAGTCTAGAAGATTTACAAGTATTATTCATTAGGTAGTAATGGTTTGCTGCAATTTTTCCAGCACATATTCCATAGTAAAAGAAAGGGCATATATTGGTGGTGTTCTATAAAAATTCCTAACAAATGGAAAATGGCAATTTTCCAGAAAGAATATTTGTTCTTGAAATAGTTTTCTTAAACAATTGGGAATATAGAAAAAGGCTGTAGATATAAAAGAATTATAACAATGTGTAAGTTAGCATTTTTCTTTTACATTATTGTAAGAACCATTAAGGTAAAAGGTTTATATTCATTATAAAACCACTCTTAAATCTTATGCAAATGATATAACATATGCAAAATATTTCTGCAATGAAAATTGCCCTTTAAAAATATGTTGTATACATGGAAGAAAAATGTCTTGTTTGCTACCTGTGTTCAACTTCCAACTGACCTCAGATCAGGCAGGCAAGATAAACTTTGAGTACACCAGTCACAGTGTATGTTAGAGTATCTATGCAGTCTTGGAAACTGATGAATATTTTGACAAAAGATAAGGAAACTTACTCATTTTCTAAGATATGTCCCAGGTGGCCTTCAATGATCTTCTCAACGAATGCTTGTGAAATCTGCATATGGAACAGACATGCAGAAATTCTGGAATAACCAGAATCAATCAGAAGAAACACAAGACTTGAGGTTATACACATGAAACCTTGTTTTAAAGGATATCTCTCCATCTTCCTTAGCAGGCAAGGCCCTCATCCCAGTCCCAGTTTCTGCAAGCAGTGCAGGAGCCAACCCAGAGGCAGGCTGGCTGGAGGTGGCCCTGGGTGGATGGAGCTCACCATGTTTCTGCTGCACTGACCCTTCTCCAGAGGAGCCTCATCTTCTTTTACTCTTCAGCAAGCCTCCTGGGGAAACACATCACTTTTAGACTCAAAGGCACAGAAATCACACATTGGAGCAATGTTCTGTTGGCATTCACCACTGTCAGGGCTACTGGACAAAATCACACATGAAAGGCACAAGGACTTCTTCAGTGGTGTTCTCCCTGCCTCCTGGCAGCAGGGGCTCAGGCCAGGGCCAGAGCATACCTGAAATCCTGTTGCTGTAAGGATGCGACACCAGCAAGCAAGGCCAGATTGATGTCTATGTAGAGCCCACCCATCTTGACTGGAATACCTGAGCTTGCTGTTCTGGGATTGGTGCCCCTCCTGCACCAGCCATTACTGGGGCACCTGTACCTGAGGCTGTTGGATGTGTTGGAGAAGAAATATTTTTGCTGCAATCCTCTTAGAAGAGGTGGAAGTTGGAGTCACAGAAATGCAATTATTGTTATTACCAGAGCAAGTCTTTGACTTATTTATGTCTTTGTTTCCTGGTTTGAACTCCTTTTTTTTCATATCAAGTGGTCAAAGCACCCCATGAGTTTCGAGTGCAAAAGCATTACATACAGTTTCACCCTGAAAGTTTCTGCACCATACGGTGGTTGTGGTGTGCCAGTTGGCACAGATAGTCTAAGTCTCCATGGTGGAGGCACATGCTTCTGGCTCATGGGGAGTCAGCTGAGGCCATTCATCTTGTTGTAAGAGCCACATACTTTGCTTGGGCAATGGCCAGTGTCCTCCAGATGTCCACAGAAGCCACAATTCACACACTAGGGGCTCTCTGCCAGATTCTCCAGCATGTCTGCATGGGGTACTCAGGTACCAGGTGTAGGGCTCCAGGTGGCCAGGCAGGTATCAGTGGTGCACCCATGTAGAGTGAGTATGGACTCAGTATTGGTGGTGGTAATGGTGGTATGTCTGGGGCCATGCCATAGACACTGTGTACTTGTGCTCCTGGCTGTTCATGGGTGCCAAGATGCACCTGCCACTGCCTCTCATGCTGCCAGAGCCCCTGCTTCCCACCACAGTGTAGCCCCCAGGATCTTGTGCTGTGCCATGCACCATGGGAGGGCTCGGCCAGTAGGGGAAGCACCAAGGTGTACAACTCAGCCTAGCCAGGAAAATCAGGCTCTTTTGGCCCAACCACTGGCTACACTGCTTCTTCTGCCTTATGGGGGACTGTGGGCTGAGGCTTGGGGCCAACCAGGGTCCCCACTGAAGATAGGCCAGACAGACAGCAGTGGGTGCTAGGCACATAGACCAGTTACTGTCTGTCTCTGCAGCTGCAGCTACTATGGCTGCAAATGGAAGAAGAGGCCAGGTGCGGCAAGTCCCTAACTGGAGAGGGCAACAAGGATCAGGGAAATGTCCTCAGGCTGCTAGGGTACAAACTGGCTCAGCTTGGCGTCCCAACTAGACCATAATAGCTTGCTAGTGGTCTTGTTCTGGTTGAGCTCAGTGAAGAGCAATAGGTTTTTTCAGCTGGACAAGGCACTCCCAGGGAAAAAGACGCTAGCACCAAAGGTCCATGGGGAGCCCTGAAGAAATGCAAGGCTTATGGGCTGAGAAGCAAGGAGTAGGCGAGGAATCCTGCTGCTGCTTTTGTGAGGAGCTATGGTGTCCTGGCCCACTCTAGATACAGGAGGAACAGGAGGAGGAAGGGATGGGGGAAGGCAATGTGGAGAGATCTCACCATGGAAAAACCCTGAAGTCACCTGTGTCTGCAGCCTTGGCTACACAGAAATTCTGCAAACAGCCACCATAAGCCATGGCCATCCATGCTCTGGAGCTGCTTCAGAATAAATTCTATCTCCTTGGGCATGCACTGAGCAGGGAGGATAGCAGCGAGGGTTGCTCTTGGGCACTGAGAGGCCCAGGGCACCTGAAGGAGTATGCAAATTCCCTAAATGATGCTTACCATTTCTACAAATTGATTTTGCTTGAAATTCTACAATATTTACTTATGTTTTAAGTCTATTTTCATGTTTAAATCCTATCCATATATAAGAAATTTAGAAAGCTCATGTGCCAGCACAGTACTTTTATTTTTGAGTATAATGCAAAACCAAAGGACAGGTAGCAACATTCCAGATCTTGTGTAATGTATTTCTTCATTCAGGTCGTACAGCCTGTGTTGTTCTCTGCCTACTTACTTTTTGCTCACATCTCCCACATTCATACCAGTATGTCCTCAGCTTTACTCAGCCATAGGTTTTCTACTTTTGTTGAATTTTATGGAATTTTTGTACAGGTCTCATGGTGATTTTTTCTCTCTATAAGTATTTTTCTGTGCTATTTGAGAAAACTCTATTTGGAGCTTTTTTTTTTTCCCCAGTAATGTATTCATTTAATTATATAAGCCTTATTTCCCTGGGTAAATTTCCATAGAAATATGTGCTTTTTACATGCTATTGGAAATGCTATTCTAAATTTCTTTGTGTATTTGTCATTGCCGATATATAAACTTATTTATAGCAACTATGCAGAAATTAATTATTAATACCCTGGGTTTTCTTGAGAAATCTTGTGGGAATTTGAAGTGTAGGATCCTGTCTTCTGAGAGTAGAGATAAAGCAATTTCTTCCCCTATCTCTGGTATAGTTCTTGTCTAAATGCCCTACTGAGAATTCCCATGTTCAATGATGAGTGGCAGTGGGAAATGTCAATATCATGATCTTGCTGCTGATTATGTCCAAAGATTTGAGGACTCAATACCACTAACATGTACACTTACAAATTATTAATTTGGGTAACATTATGGCTATTTCAATAATTTTTTTTTCTTTTTTACTGAAACTACTTTACTTTTGCCTTTTTACTTTCTCTACAGAATTTAACAGTTTTTACAAGTTGTTATAATACATACCCACACTTCTTTCTCATTCTATCTTTTTCTGGGTTACAATAAAATTTTTCTGAATATTCCTGAGAATCATAGAATACTTTGCCACTTCTGAGCAGTTGTGCTCTTGATCTGCCCATGATATAGCAACACAGTGTGATGCTTCAAACAATTCCTGCCATAAATATAAGTGCCTTGCAGAAACTCCATGCAAATTTCAATTCCATTCTCTTTGTGAGTGTGACACTGTAGCTGACTTACCAGCTCAAACACAAGGTCAAGGGAAGCCTCCTCACTTTTGTCCTGGAAGAGCTCAGTACTCAATTTATCACTGATGTCCAAATATACTGGATTATAAATCTGTTGTCTTGGAAAATCCCTGGAATATAATCAATCCATTACTTTATGCAGTCAGGGCTAGTAGGAATATCACTTGAAACTGAATGTGAATGTTTTCTCTGATAAGTAGATGCTGATCCATAATGGGGGAGGGGGCAAGGGAGGAATGGATGAACTTTAGATAGGGCAAAGGGGAGGGATGGAAAGGGAGAGGCAAGGGGGTAGGAAAGATGATGGAATGAGATGCACATCATTACCCTAGGTACATATATGATGACATGAATGATGTGACTCTACTTTGTGTACAACCAGAGAAATAAAAAGTTGTGCTCCATTTGTGTACTATGAATCAAAATGAATTCTGCTGACATGTATGACTAATTAGAACAAATAAATAAATTTTTAAAAAAGTTCAGTCTGGAAGTGCCTTGTGGTCGAATGAAACACTGTCTCACTCATGGTTTCTGGTGGAAAGGTGTGATTTGGATTGGAACCGCTTTTTCTGGAACATCAGTGGAAAGATGGGCTTCTGGTATTTGGCCCCCCACAGGAATCAGGACAGACACATTATTTTCTTCTGTTGGACATGATGGATTAATTTTCAGAGGTTTTTTCACATAGGTTCATGTAAACTGCTCTCATCTCCACTCTGGTCTTCAGATCTAAAATCCCCATGAAGTGATCCAGATTCTAGCAAAGTGTTTAATATTGGTCTCAAAGACTTTAGGGTTTGAGTTCCCAATCTCTCCTGATCCTGCTTTTTCATAGAACAGTCTTCAATGGAGTGATCTTCTCAAAGAGTCTCATTTGGCATGAAAGGTCATCAGGACAAGAAGCAGGCTGCACTGCACTGTCTGGCTCAGGTTCGGTGGTTTCCATTCCCACAATGTGGATTAGCTCCAATTGCTCCTCACGGTCTAAAAATCCTACCAGAAAAGGAAGAAAGATGATCATTTACAAAATGATAATTGAATCCCATTCATTATTTAAAATGTTTTGTGTTGATCTGTGACTAAGTCACTGAAATCACTCCTCCTGTGCTGTATTTATTCTCTAGGGGTCCATTTTAACTTTTAAGAAATGAAGGCTCCAAAACAGCACAAAGCTATTCAAAATCAAAGCACAGGTAAAGGCAGGTGAGAAAGAATGCCTTTGAACAGGACTTGGCAATTATTTGTGGACTTAACACTTTGTAATTCTGCTGGGTTATGAATTTTTATCATAAGGCCAAGGTGGGGTAGCATAGGAGACAGACATAACTGTGTCTAGATGAAGATAGCAAAGAAAACACATCTCAGTTTGTGGTTCTCTTTACAGTTGTTTATGTATCATCAGCTTCATGAGTTGACAAAAACTTGGTTTCTTTGTGAAGGGGAAAAGTGCATCAAATGAAAGATAAACTTAAACATTAAATAGTGAATTTGGGGTATGGGTATATACAAAGAAAACAAGAGACTCTCAATTGAAGTGTTACATGGGATAAAGTCAGAAGCCTGTTAAACATTTCTATATTCATAAAGTTCCAATATACTCCAAGAATGTGAAGGGCCTAGTATGGCAATTGCCAGAAAAACATTACCACTACTGAGAAAGAATACCAGGTTTTCAGCTTCAGCAGTAACCATACTGCATACTGTGTTAAAAACCAAACACGACTCCATTATAGGTAAAGGCCTCATTTTGTCTTCAGAAAAGTTACATATGTGCACTTTAAAAAGCCAGTAAAGGCATATTATAGAAAGGCAGCATAAAATACACACAAAATTTCAGATACTAAATGAACTCCCCAAAGAAATTAAAATATTCTTGCAAGAATCAGAATCCTTGAACAAAAGTGAGATTTGAGAGTATTGACTGACATTATGCCAAGCAAGAAAGATAATGAGCAATTGATTCTCTTCACTTTTCCACCAAATTGAAAGGACATGTGATGCAAAGGCCTATGCCTTAATCAAATATGCATGGAGGGTGTCTAGTATAGTGCCCAGCACAATGCACACAGTGGGTGTTCCATACATATTTCTTAGCTGAATTAATGAAGAAAAAGGTATGCATTAAATGCTAAGTTTTTAGTTGCTTGTAGGTCAAAAACAGAGTTTTGAGAAAAACAAATATTAAAGTCCTAATTGGAGAGATTCATAATTGATCTATAGAAAGTGAATAATCAAACTTAGAAACACAAATCACAGAGCATGGCATATGACAAAGTGTTTGCCTAAGTACAAAAGGAAGAAGTGGAAAAAGGAGCTTTCAGAGTGAGTGGTCATCCTTAGGGAAAGCTTCCAAAGCAGGGACCTGACACAGACAGAAATCAACCTCAAGGCACCCAAGCAAGGCCTGTTGTTCATACTTTGGTGCTCCTGCCTGGAGGCACAACTGGCACAGTCCGCGGTGTTCCCTCCGCACCACCTGAAGCCCACGCATGCTCACTGACCACTCACCTGGCCCCCACCCCGCGCCAGCGGACAGGTGGGTGCAGATCCACTCACGCGCTCAACCGCCGCTCCTACCCAGCTCCAGGGCGCTCCGGGCGGCAGGCCGGCCTGGGTGGGCCGCGGCACCCAGTCCCCATCAGCGGACACCACAGGGACAAAGGTAAGAAAGACACGGGTTGCTGCACGCCATCCCTGCCCGCCGCGGGTCCCAGAGGCTCCTCCCGGAGGACACCTGCCCGCCGCCCTGGCACGCGGTGCAGGCAGCGTCCTAGCGGGAAAGAGGCGCCCGAAGTTCTGGTTCAGCCACCAGCTTCGAGCTGCCGCGGGCGGCGGGTCGCAGGCCGCGGAAATGGCAGCCTCGGCCGGTCAGGCTTTGCACACCTGCCGGCGAAGGGCGGAGCGTGAGGCCGGGCGAGTGGATGCCGTGCCCCGGGCAGCGCAGGTAGCGACCAGAGCGGGACCTGAGCGCACTGCCATCCCGCAGGATCCAGCTCTCCAGGCTTCCGTTAGCGGAAGCGGGCAATTGGAGGGACCACGGCGGACAGTGCGCCCCCTACTGGCTGGTCGGCCACTCAGCCGCCAAGCCGCCAAGCCGGCAAGGAAAGCGCAGGACTCTGCAGCTATTTCAAATCAAAGGCTGAATGTTCTCTCTGATAAGTGGATGCTGATCCATAATTGGAGAAGGGGGGTGGATGGAGGAATTTTGATGGGGCAAAGGGAGGGAGGATTGGGGAGGGGGAAATGGAGGCAGGAAAGACGGTGGGATGAGATGGACATCATTACCCTAGGTCCATGTATGAATGCACAAATGGTGCATCATGTACAACCAGAAAAATGAAAAGTTGTGCTGCAATTGTGTACAATGAATCACAATGCATTCTGCTGTCATATACACCTAATTAAAATTAATTAATTAATTAAAAAATAAATCAGCATACTTCAAAAAAAAAAAAAGAATTTTAAAGCTCTCTAGAAGCACATGGAGATACAAGGAAGCCAAATGATCATACAATATTGAGAGAGAACAGTGGGGAGTTGACAGGACTCCACAATGGGCAGGAGGAGTGGTAAGATACTGCCGTTGAATTGTATAGTGCGTTTATTTTGTTTTAACCCATTGGTAAATTCACCATCCCACGTTGATTAGCAGGGCTTTAGCTAGAGAAGCCAAGGCTCCACTTCATGCCCTACTGATCCATGCCTTTATATTTCTTTGTCCACCATAGATCATGTCCCAGCAGCAACTCTATCTCTGAGTGTTTTTCTACCACCTCCAACCACTCCAGCCCTGTGTCCATACACTGCTGCCTGAGAAATCTTCAGCCACACTCATGTACTGACATTTACTCTACGTTCATATAGAACATCCTGTGGATCTCGCTGAAGAGCTTTGAAATTAGAGGCATAGATTCCTGAAACTCCAAGTGGAAGAGCCTTTGTTCTGATTACACTATCTTGTGGAAGGCTTCTGATGCACAGAACCCAGGGAGAGTGAAAGACCCCAACCATTCAAAGTCCGAAAGTGAGGGAGCACACCAGGTTGTCCAGAGATCAGTTTATTTAGCAGAGGTGGAAGCATCTGCAGCAGCAGTGGTGTGGTTCTAGGGATCTATATAGCCCCTAAGGGAAATGTGCCTGGTTACAATTGGCCAGGTGATCCTAAGTGCCTGTTCTCAGTTCCCTATTGGGCTCCTGGGCCGCTGACCAGTCTTTGGTGGGTTCTTTTGGCTGGCTTTTCCTCCTAATCAGCAGGAAGGATCGGGAAGCCTAGAGTCCTAGAGGTGGCTGCCATTGTTGGGCGGTGGCCCATCCCTGTCCTGACTCTGTGCCCAACAGAGGGCCTGACAACACAGAAGTCAGAGCAAGAAGATGCTGTGTGGCCCCGCATTGACTCAGCAGTAGGAGCAATGGCAGAGCCACTCTGTAGCCACCTGGTGTTTGTTTCTGTTTTGTATGATTGGATCCTGGAGAGTATCTTTGTCTTCAGCAGTGAATGGCATGACCCACTAGACAGTCACACACTGAAGGTAGGACACCAAGGGAGCAGGTCTCTGTAAGAGCTGGAGGACACTGCTGCTTTTGAACCTGGGGAGGGAGTTTTGAATCCAAAAATATATGTCTGAATGCAGGTCTCTTTATAGTTTTCATATCTTAATGACCTGTGTCAAGAGATCTGATTCCATGACCTTTGAGTGTGCTACGTTACCACCTTTTCTAGCTCTCTATGGAAAGTTGACCTTTGCCAGGAGATGAGCTCATTCTCCCCTTGTTACCCAAACATCTAGCCTTGGGCTCTGATTGGTGATGACCTCTTAGGCAAGAAGCCTAGGAGATCTTATTTGGGATTAGTGTTTATTTCTGTCTAGACTCTTTCTGCTCTGCAACGAATTACCTGGGGATGGTTATCTAAGAGGAAGAGAAATTCCTTTCTCACAGCCCTGGAGACCATAGAGTCCCAGATCCAGGTGCTGAGCATTGGACTGCTGAGGGCATTCTTGCTGTGTCTGCACATGGCAGAAGGCAGGAGGACAGGGCGTGGGGTGGGGGGGTGGAACTCCCACAGGCACAACCTGGAGCCAGGAGACAAAATTTTTCTCTCATCTGCCAGGTGTAAGGAGGGCAGTGCACCCACTTTCTGCAGGTTCAGGATGTGCAGCAGCATCACCTTCTCTTCCTCACCGTCAACATCTGGATAACAGGGCACAGCGAGGTCTGGATAGTTCAGGAGTGTTTCGTCTGGGATGAGTGTGTGCACCCAACCATTGTAGGGAGATGAGGGGAGAATGAGAACCTCCTGCATCAGAATCCAGTTTACTGGAAGAAGGAGATGAAAGGATACTGAGAGGAAGTGGGGAAGTGTGAGATTCAGGGGCTGGATGCAGAGTAAGACAAATGGGTGCCCATGTTCTAAAGTGCCCGGCTCACTTTTTTGGCAGATGACATAGGAAGAAACCAGACACACTGAGGGGAGCTCTGCAGAGGCTGCTACTGTGTGAGCTCACAAGTGGAGACAAGAGGATGGGACAATCCACGTATTTCATTTAAGCAGGCCCCAGAACACTCTCCCAGGGAATCCATCACCACTCCATAGCTGCTCCTCCTGCTGCCAGGCTGAGGCTCCATATCTCCTTTATCCAGACGCAGAGGCTGCAGGTGCTGCTGGCACCAGGGTGTGTGACTCAGAGGGGGCTGCCCACTGTGTCCCTGATGGAGATGCCACTGGAGAGGTTCAATCTCTTACTCTGCAGGGACTGACAACCACTCTGCCTGTCCAACCCCCAACTCATCAGGGCCATGGTCAGTGAATCACTAGGTGTGGAAGGACTGGGAAAACCTGGCCTTCAGAGTCTCCCAGGCTCCTCATGCAGGCAGGACCACCCACTGCACCCAGATTTGCAGCCCTGTGGGCAAGCAGTCCTGGCCTCAAGCAAGGACATTGTGGCTTCAAGGACGAGTGGGACACATCCCAGTCCTGGAATCTCTCAGTTGCTGTGAAGCCTCCTAGGACTTGGGACACATTTCTCAATCTGAGGATTGAAGGACGTGGTGTGTCAAGATATATATCACTTTTTGCACATATGCCACATTCAACCAAGACCAATACCTATTCATTTCAATGCAGTGCTCATGTGGAAGATCAGGATTGTGGTTACTTATCTTCCTTTTTCCCCCTTTTGTGACTGAGAATAAAATAATATAAATATATAGTCAGTTTTTTCTTTGTTTTACTTTTTCTAATTTTTTCTAATTAGTTATGCATGAGAATAGAATGCATTTTGACACATGATTCATAAATGGAGTATAACCTCTCATTCTTTGGTTTGTATGTGATGTAGAATCATACTGGTCATGAAATCATATATGCACATAGGGTAATAATGTCCAATTCATTCTATTATTCTTCCTAAACCCATACCCCTCTTCTCCCTTCACTCCCCTCTGTCTAAAGCAGCCCCCCTTTATTGTGGCTTAGTATTTGCATATCAGAGATAATATTCACCCTGTGGTTCTCTGGGATTGGCTTATTTTGCTTAGCTGATATTTTACAGCTCCATCCATTTACTGGCATAAGCCATAATTTCATTCTTCTTTAAGG
Organism: Marmota monax; assembly: GCF_021218885.2. NCBI lineage: Eukaryota > Metazoa > Chordata > Mammalia > Rodentia > Sciuridae > Marmota > Marmota monax. Next base: position 29,384 of record NW_026693936.1, on the reverse strand, counting down.
CTGAGTAATATTCCATTGTGTATACATACCACAGTTTCTTTATCCATTCATCAATTAAAGGGCATCTAGGTTGCTTCCACAGTTTAGCTATTGTGAATTGAACTGCTATGAACATTGAAGTGGCTACACTACTATAGTATGCTGATTTTAAGTCCTTTGTGTATAGACCAAGGAGTGGGATAGCTGGGTTGAACGGTGGTTCCATTCCAAGTTTTCTAGGGAATCTCCATACTGATTTCCAGATTGGTTGTGCCAATTTGCAGTCCCACCAGCAATGTATGAGTGTGCCTTTTCCCCCACATCCCCGCCAACAGTTATATTGTCTGTATTCTTGATAACTGCCATTCTGACTGGCGTGAAATGAAATCTTAGAGTAGTCTTATTTTGCATTTCTCTAGTTACTAGAGATGTTGAACATTTTTTCATATATTTGTTGATAGAATGTATATCTTTTTTAGAAGTGTCTGTTCAGCTCCTTAGCCCATTTACTAATTGGGTTGTTTGTTTTTCTGCTGTTAAGTTTTTTTGAATTCTTTATATATTCTGGAGATTAATGCTCTGATGAGCCTGTGGTCAAAATCTGCTCCCTAAATGTAGGCTCTCTCTTCACCTCATTGATTGTTTTTTTTTTTTTTTTTAAGAATAAACTTTATAGTTTTGAGTCCATCCCATTTATTAATTCTTTATTTTATTTCTGTGCTTTAGGAGTCTTGTTAAGTAACTCAGGGCCAACTTTGATGTGATAAAGATTTGGGCCTCCTTTTTCTCTGTTAGGCACAGGGTCTTTGGGCTAATTCCTAGGTCCACAGTGCACAATTATCAAGTTGGGTTTATTCCAGGGATGCAAGGTTGGTTCAACATATGGAAATTAATAAATATAACTATCACATCAATAGACTTAAAGATAAGAACCATATGATTATATCAATTGATACAGAGAAAACATTTGACAAAATACAGCACCCTTACATGTATAAAACACTAGAAAAACTAGGGATAAGTAAGAACATATCTTAACATTGTAAAAACTAGCTATGCTAAACCCAAGGCCAACATCATTTTAAATGGAGAAAAATTGGAAGCATTTCTTCTCAAAACTGGAACAAGACAGGGATGCCCTCTTTCTCCATTTCTACTCAACATAGTCCTTAAAACTCTAGCCAGAGCAATTAGACAAAAGAAAATGAAGGGATACAAATAGGAAAAGAAGAACTCAAACTATCATTATTTGATGATGACATGATTTTATATTATAGTGTCCAAAAAACTCTACCTGAAAAATTCTAGAATTAATTAATGAATTCATCAAAATAGCAGGATATAAAATCAATACCCATAAATCAAAAGCATTTCTATGGATCAGGGATTTATCCTCTGAAAGAGAAATTAGGAAAACTACTCCTCAATAGCCTCAAAAAAATACTTGGGAATCAAATTAACAAAAATGGTGAAAAACTTCTATAATGAAAACTACACAACACTAAAGAAAGAAATTTAAAAAGACCATAGAAAATGGAAAGATCTCCCATGCTCTTGGATAGGCAAAATTAATATTGTCAAAATGGCCATACTACCCAAAGCGCTCTACAGATTTAATGTGATTCCAAGAAAAATATCAGCATCATTCCTGTAGAAATAGAAAAAGCAATCATGAAATTCATCTGGAAAAATAAAAGACCCAGAATAGCCAAAGCAATCCTTAGCAAAAAGAGTGAAGCAGGAGGCATCACAATACCAAACCTTAAACTATACTACAAAATTATAGTAACAAAACCTGCATGGTATTGACACCAAAATAGACCTGTAGACCAGAGGTACAAAATAGAGGACACAGAGATAAACCCACATAAATACAGACAAAAGTGTCAATACTAGACAAAAGTGTCAAAAACATACATTGAAGAAAAGATAGCCTCTTCAACAAATGGTGCTGGAACTTAAAATCCATATGCACCAAAATAAAAATAAACTACTATCTCTCATTATGCACAAAACTCAAAGTTATCTATTTCTTAATATTTTTTCCTTTTTTGCATATTTGACTCATAATGAGACATCATCTGTGCAGGGTCAATCCTCACTAGACTCCAGATCTGACTTTTTACTGAGAATTGTTTTTTACCTCAGCACATTTTCTACTATCCTCTTATTAGTAGTATTCCAAAAAGGAAAGATAGTAATAATTTAAATCTTAAACCATAAAGGTATTGTTTTTGTGTGCAAATACTAAAGCAAAATCTATGTCCTTAAAAGTAGCATGTTGTTCATTTTGAGGGAGCATGATTGGGTTAAGGATTAAGAGACAAAGTTTATATATGTTCTCTTCTATGCTCAGTACATGTTACTATTATGGAAAATGAACTTACCTTACAGATATGGAAACATCCAGAAATTTGTAAATTTTTAGTAAGAATTACATCATAAAAATATCAAAGTGACAACAATTGGACTTCCAATTAGCAATAGAAAATCAATTGAAAACAGTAAACTTTGGTTTGCTAGTTAAGAATATGTTCAGTACTCTTTGAGATAAAATGATCTTAAGTCACAATAAATAGTATTGTCTATGGGCTTTTGCTGCTGAAGTCCAGAGACAAGGCCACATCACTACAGAAACATCCTGTTACAGAAGACCACATGTATGTTAAAATATATAATGTACAAAAAAAGGGGAGGAGGGCTTGACATTGTTTTTGACTCCTCTCCTTTATTTACAGTCGGTATCCAGTTTATCAGCAAGTCAGTTACACCCTCAAAGCATTTCCATATAACTAGTTCCTATTACCTCTACCACTGTCCAAACAACTGATCTTTTGCATGAGTTATTTTAATAGCATCATAATCAGTCTCTCTGCTACTACTTGTGTGCCCACAAATCATCATACCAAACTACAATAATCCTAATTCATAATTCACTGTTTCATTAAATCATAATTCATAAATTCATTTAATTGAATTAAGCATTTTCCATGAACTGGTCTAATACCAAAGAATTAAAACAGGTCAGATCTCATCAAATTTTCTCAAAACCTTGTAGGGAGCTTCTCAGCTGTTTTATGTTAAAAGCTAGAATGCTTACAAGATCATGCAAAGCCATACATGACCTAGTCCCCTCCTGGCTCTATTTGATTGTCCTGCTTCTCCACCCTTCATTCATTCAGCTTCTATTACTAGAGCATTCTTACTGTTGCCCAGACATGCCACTCATTTCCATCTTCAAGGCTTTGCACTGGCCATTCCCTCCCTGGTACACTGGATAATATCATAGCTTGCCCCCTAAACTCTGGTCTTTTCTCTGAATTCATCTTCTCAATGAGGTTTCCTTAGTCCACTTTATATAAGATGGAAAACTCTTATTTTACCTAATAAACTTTCCCATTTCTATTCTTTCATGGTTTATTCATCTATTATTCATATCACCATCTAGCATGTTCTATTAATTATTTCTGCTAATTATCTCTTATATCTCTAAAATATAACGTCTGTAAGAGCAGAAATTTTTGTCTAGATTCTATATAGTGGCCTTTCCAGTCTTTAGAATGGTACTTGACCTAAAGCTGACACAAAACGTATTTGAATGAAGGAATGAATGAATTAGTAATTGAAGAATAGAGGAAAACCTAAGTGTATGATAAGATTTTATTTTAGTTCTTATTTTTCTGCTGTGTTTAGAAATTATCTTTCAAGAAATTTCTATAATGACAAACGTCAAACAGAAAAGGTACACAAGTCTACCTTCCTCTGTTAGAATAGTAGGTTTTTATTGCTGTTTTCATTTGCCTTTAGGTAGGTCATGGGTGCTCCTTTTCCTATCCTCATGTTTTACACCTGACTGATTGACACACTTACTTTACGTGCCTGCCTGATTTGGTAACTCTGCTAACATCATTTTAAAGGCTCCATAGAGAAGTATTACAGAGGCCAAAATCATAATTCATTAATTCATTTAATTGAGCACTTTTCATCAAATGTTCTAATGACAAAGAATCAAAAATGAAAAATTCCTTCTTAATAAGAAATGTATTGGGGTCACTGAAAGTTTGGGTCTTATACTCAGCTGACCTCTTTGGTACAAACAGTCTTTCTTTTATTTCCAGGAAGAGTACATTTCAGAGATACCATCATACTAACATAATCACTGGATATTTACTTCCTTTCTTCACATTCTCATGTCTCAGGCTTTCCTCCAGAATAGTCCTTCTACCATTCCATTTTCATTAAACAGTAGATTTATCCCTGACAATTGCTGCTTCAGTCAAAATCCTCTGTCTGTTTTTTCAGGCCTCACCAAGCTTTGCCTTCAGGCCCCATAGTGGGAGCTACCCTCCCTACAGCCAGTGCATTCTAGTTTTCTGCAGAGATTGGCATTCAGTGAGAAACCCCAAAACCATCCCCTGCTTTGGCCCAGCTATGCTTAAACGTAGCATCCATATTCCTAGCCCACAGGCTTCCATGTGAAGGTCTCCTTCTCCAGGCCCTTGGCTAAGGCACTTTACTCTGTACCTTTCCACTCTTGGAAATTCTCTCTCGAGTCCGTAGTTTATTTGGGGCTCCTTAGCAATGAGATCATTTTCCTTGTATGTGATGTATCTCTTCATCCTCACACAGTGCTGTTCTGTAAGAGAAATGAACACTGGGAATCTGGCACTTTTGTTCCTCTTTTAATTAATTAATTAATTAATTTTTGTATTTACTGCATACTTATGCAGTAAATAAAGTCTTGATTCTGACTTTTAATTTGGTTTGTTGTCTTCATTTATTACCTTGATATCTCACCGATTATTTCAATGCTGTCTATATCAAAGAAGGTTATAGAGAAACAAATTGATTGTTAATCCTGTGTCTCCCCATATCTTCCTACTTTCTCTGACTTAATATCATGGAAACAGTTGAAGGCAGAGCATTCTTTTGATTCTTGTATGTCATTTTGAGATTATGACTTCTATTTGATAATCTTTACCACTAGTAAAGTTAATTGCATCCACTAGAAGTCAATTTCTTGTTGTACCTAGAATGGCACCTAGGATCCTTTTTATGCACAATAATGCCCCAGATATCAGACATTCACTTCTTCTTTAACCTTACCTCCTATCAGTCTCTGCTTCATTCATTGCATTTCAGCCAGGTGGCTTGTCTTTTTCTTAAGCATATCAACTCATCCCTATCTCAGAGATTTTATACATATTTAAGCTCTGCCTAGAATGTTTTCCCAGGATCTCAGCAAGTCTAGCTCCTTCTAGTGTCTCAGCCCAAATGCCACCTCTTTAAGTTATTCCTTTACTGGTGTGTCCTTCACCCAGCCACTCTTCACTTCATTACTTTCCTTTCTTTTTATATCAGTTATCACTACCTTCAAATATTTTGTTCATGTATTTACTTGTTTATTTATAAAGTATAAGCTATTGCTTAGCACATATTTCAGTGTTTAGGACAGTACCTCTGTATTAGTCAGCTTTTTCACTGCTCTAACTAAAAGACCTGAGAAGAACAACTTTAGAGGAGGAGAAGTTTTTTGGGGGGCTCACAGTTTCAGAGGTCTCTATCCATAGACAGCTCTCTCTTTCTCAGAGCTCAAGATGTGGCTAAACATCATGTGGCAGAAAAAAGCAGCTCACATGATGATCAGGAAGCAGAGAGACAGAAACTCCACTCACCAGTTATAAAATATATACTCCAAAGTTATGACCTAATGCCCATCTCCTCCAATCATACCCTACTGATCTTCAGTTACCAGTTAATGCCATTAGGTAATTAATTCACTCATTGAGTTAAGACTCTCATAACCCAACCATTTATCCTCTAAAACTTCTTGTACTGTCTCACACATGAGCTTTTGGGCGACACCTCACATCCATACTATAACAATGTATTATTCAAATAAATAATAAATCTGCTTTCTTATTCTTCTAGCCAACATCCACCTACTGGTGGGTCCCTCATTGTGTTTCTATTGTTTTGAGGATATGTCCAGGTCACATTAATGTCCTATTCATGCCCTATTGTACAGTTTCTCATATTTTCTGAAATGTATTTCACCATTATTCCAGCTCAGTGAGTGATTCTCAAAGCCATAATTTGTCATCATCTCAAACTTCTAATATCCTCCTCTCTTAGACCACAATTACCTATCTTTATATCACACTCTTTTCTAATTCTTTCTGAATTTTTCCTTGAAGGTCTTATTGATTTATATAAAACCCTTGAATCCTTTTTTCTTATACTTCTGACAAATCTTCTAAATTTCATTTTCTCGCTTATCTGCTTATGATCTAAATAACTAACTAATGACTAAGCATTTCAATGAACTCTCACAAGCTTTTTAAAAACTCCTTTGTGAAGAATGAAATTATGGCATTTGCAGGTAAATGGATGGAGCTGGATAAAATCATGCTAAGCAAAATAAGCCAAACCCAAAAAACCAAGGACCGAATGTTTTCTCTGATAAGTGGATGCTGATACATAATGGGATGGAGGGCTGGCAGGGAAGAATGAAGGAACTTTGGATTGTGCAGAGGGGAGCGAGAGGAGGGAAGGGATGTGGAGATGGGAAGGACACTGGAATGAGACAAACATGTATGATTACACTACCGGTGTGACTCTGCACCATGTTCAGCCAGAAAAATGAGAAGTTGTGCTTCATTTGTGTATAATGTGTCAAAATGCATTCTACTATCTTGTATAACTAATTGGAATGAATATTTAAAAAAAACCTTTGTTATACAATCATATACTTGGACTTAGAGTAGTATAATAGATGTCACAATGATAAAGTTCTTTTCCTCTTGTACTGTTCCAGGTTTGAAAGCAAAACTAAAACATCAATTTTTCTTCATAATTCTTTGATTTCCCCATAATGTCTAATGCATTTTTTCTCATTCTTCAAAACAAATTCTCCTCTTTCCTTAAATCTCCAGGTGCATCTTACCTAACTCCAACTGAACATAAGATCACATATTTTCTATTAAGGAAAAAAAGACAATGAAGTAGACATTGATTATTTCAATTCTGTACTCTTTACTTTGAAACACAAACTACAGCACTTCCTGCTCTCTTTTCTTCAAATCTCTCTCAGAGTGTGAAGTATATGTTATTTATGTTCAGTACCTAGTACACATTCCAATAGGCATTCAATATATGTTGACTGAAAAAGTGGAACAGCTGATGGGCAGTTCAGATTTATTAGTAGAAATTGGTAGAATATTCTGAAGACAAATGCACACGTGATATATATATATATATATATATATATATATATACATATATTCATTCTAGACTAAAACAAAGCTAAATAAATAAATGATTTTGACATAATAGAATTAGTAGGACATTTAATTTGCTGTTACACTTGCTTAAACATGACTACATGGTCCCTGATACCATGTTGGTATTGGGGTTAGGGGACCCAGTTTTCTAATCTTGACTTGGTTACTAACTGGCATTGGCTCTCTAGACTTTAATAACGAGCTTAAAATGAGGGCCTTGATTGTCTCTAATTTCCCTGGCTATAAAAATGTGTCATTATTACTTTCTTGTCAGTGTGGCAAATTGACAGCTGATGTGAGGATTTTGTTATAAGACAAGTGAACAAAATGACGGGGAAAAATGTCAGAAGTAAGATTCTGGGAGAAGAGAAAGCACCAAGGATATACTGATGCTGGGGCACTGAGTTTACTGTATTGATTTGTCTGGGCCAGACCATAGTGGAAGACATGAAAACTTGAGGTCTCAACATCATTCTTATTACTTATTTCTTGGAGCAATACAGTCAACAGTAGAGAGGTGGATTTAGATAGAAATGTGTATTTGAAAGATTTTACACAGAATACAAAACATATACTTTTACTTTTTATATTTATTTATTGATTGATTGGTAATGAGAGAGGAAACCAAGGATACTTTACCACTAAGCCACATCCCCAGTTCTTTTTATTTTTCACTTTGAAGCATGGTCTCACTAGGTTCCTGAGGCTGGCCTTGAGCTTGTGCTCCTGTTCGCTCAGCCTCTCAAATCTCTGGGATGATAGGTGTGCACCACCACATGAGGTCATACTTTTCCTTTTGAGGTCAAGAGAAGACATGAAAGGATTTTACAAAATGATGTAACATTTCCTTTTAGGTATCACAGTTTGACGATGATAATTGTAGGGATACCACTGAATTTTCCAGAGTTCTAAAGTGGACTGAATAATAATGCAAAATTTATATTGTAAGTGTGTATCTTCTTAATTTGTTATACTTAATCACTACTTATGGACAAAATCATGAGGAAAGATCTAAAGATGAATGTAGTCATTATCCTCTATTTTTCTGAGACTATTACTTGGTATTCTTACACATACAGACTGAAAACCATGATTTTAATTATTACTTGAGAAATTTTTTACATTTTGCATTTGTCACTTAGTCTGTCCTGATACTTTATTAAGCCCAAGATAAACATGATAATGCAGAATGCTTAGTGCCTTAGTGGGCAAAGAAAAAGAGCATGTTGGGGATGTTGCCCTAAACTGGATTTGTTGGTTCTGAACATTTTGTGAGACTAAAAGTGTAAGCTCCATTCCCAGATGGGTTAGTCTGTTTTAGAAGGATAAAATTCCACATTGGGCATATAGACACAAAAGCTGATACTTGCCTTTCCACAACAAAAATTGAGCAAGGGTATTTCCACAGGGAGGAAAGGCATGTCTTATGAACATGGCAGCATCCTATTTACCAAAAAAAGAAGAAAGAAATGTTTGTATGTTCCCTCACCAATTATCAGGTTGGTTTGTGACATTATTGGTTATTGAAAATGATTATTCTTTGGAAGTAAGGATAAGAGAAATGAGTCATATCACAATGGAAGATAGGCAGATACTTAATAAATTATTTTACTCTTTAACAATTGATAGCCATTTTTATTGCACTTAGTTTAAATTTACTTAGTGACCACATAGTGCCTGACAGCTTGCAAATGGCATATGTCCTACCCTTACATGCAAATGGTCATATTTGGACAGATAGGAAGCCAGATGTTTCACATACTTACAAAATTCACTTAAAGTAAATAGTACATAGATGGATTACAGCTCTAGTCAACTTTGGATGGCCAAAAGTGGTAAAAAGAAAAATAGATGCTGTTAAAAGGGGGAGAAAGCTATTCATCAGCCTTTAACTTTTCTGTAATACTACTGAAAGTGAGGTAACATGGATTTATCCATTGTTTACTTGAAGTAACTTTTGTGTCACTATGCTGAAATATTCCTATCAAATATCCATGAGCTATGTATTTTAAGACACCTGTAAAATTACTAAGTCCTTCTCCTTCAGCCCCATGTTATGTGAAACATGAAACAAAAACAAAAACAATTTCCAGTTGCTTTTTTTCCCCAGCAAATAAGAACATCTATTTTCATACCTGAATATTCAGTTGTAATGTGTGTAATTTTGTAGTCCTGCTGCAAAGAATATTTTTCCTCTTTGTACAAAGACATAACAGATGCAGTTAGAGGATATTATATTGTCATATGCATCAGAGGAATAGAGTTGGTATTAAATCTTTCACGTGGCACTCAGGCACCAAGGCATCAAAAAAGGAAATGGCATTCCTCAGAACCCCTTTTCACCCTTCAACCCTAGGGGGTCTTGTTATATCTGAAGATGGTATTTGTAAAAGTCAAGTGCAGAATGGGCTATAAATTGTCTGAGGAGCTGTGGAGAAGGAAGGGGCTCTCATCATGTCTAAAGGAGTACCTTCTCAAGGACCAAGTAAAGTGCTGATTTTACATGCTTTGTTGATTCTCCAGGTACTGTGAATATGGGAAGGGGAGGTTTGATTGATGAGACAGCCCATTTAAGATTGCAGACAATAGTAGGTGATGGTGTTGAATAACAATGGCCAGAGAACAGCTCATGCACCATTACTTACAAATCTTGATTAAAAATAAGACACCTACAAACAACTCTGAGATTTAGAAGTACCACTGTCCTTGTTTTATCAGCAACTTGGAGCAGCTTCTGTAGGGTCATCAACTGCCAGTCTTCATTGTATTAATATTCTGGGTTTCATATTCATTCAGATGAAAAAGTAATGAATTTCAAAACAATGTAATCATATTACAATGCTACTAAACCTACCTTCTCAGACACCCCCCTGTGCTTTGGATAATGCTTTGTATCATTCAACAAGACATGTTTTTTTTTTTTTTTTTTTTTTTAATGCTGCATTAGATTAAAAAAAAAGCCAGAGAGAAATACTAATGCCTGTAGAACTACTCTGATGGATGTTTTTCAAGCCCTACAGTATACTCTCCTTGAACAGAATTTTCTTCTCTGTAAATGGGAAAAAGAAGCTTAGTTGAAAGAAAATTAACTTGAGTTTTCCTCACTTTTAACCTACACAGGTCCCAAAATGTATTTTTAAATTGATTAAGCACCTACTATTTCAGTTTTATATATTCATTTAACAACTATCTGTTAAATGTCACACATTTAACAATGAACTAATGATATAGCAGTAACAGGTAGAAAGTCTTCCTTTCTTCGTGGAACTTACCTTCTATTTGTGGGGGCTGTTGTGTTAGTCAGTTTTCTGCCACAGTAACAATACATGATAAAAACAACTAAAGTGAGGAAGGATTTATTTTGACTCATGGTTTTAGAGATTTCATTCCATGATTGGTTGGCCTTGTGGGGAGGCAGAACATCACAGCATGGAACATATAACAGAACAGAGCTGCTTGCCTCATGGCAGTTGGAAAACAGAGGGAGAAAGTGAGGAAGGGGCTAGAAGCATGCCTACATTGATGTTTCCTCCACCTAGGCCCCACCTCCTAGAGTTTCCATGACCTCCCAATAATGCCATCCAATTATGAATCCATCAGTGGATTAATACAGTGATGAGGTTACAGTCCTCATGATCTAATCATATTCCCAAAGCCCCACCTCTGAACATTCCTGCATTTGGTCTCAAGATTTCAGTGCATGAATCTCTTGGACATTTTCCAGATGCAAACCTTACAGCGTCAAATAGAACACATAAATAAATAAAAACAAATACAATAATAAATAAAGATATATAGATATGCATGTATATGTATATATTCATCAATCAATAAATAAAGACAAATATAAGCCAGGAGTGGTAGCACATGCCTCTAATCTCAGTGGCTTGGGAGGCTGAAGCAGAAGGATCACAAGTTCAAAGCCAATGTCAAAAAGAGGTGCTAAACAACTCAGTGAGACCCTGTCTCTAAATAAAATACAAAATAGGGCTAGGGATGTGGCTCAGTGGTAAAGTGCATCTGAGTTCAATCCCCAGTCCCTACCCCCACCAAAAAGACAAATACTGATAGAAATACTAACTATAATGGAACCAAACATTTATTGAACATTTATCACATGCAAAAATGTACTAGATGCTCTCAAAAACAAAAATCAATAACCAAGTATTTGTCCTCAGGTAGCTTATAGAAGTGTAGGAAAATACAAATCATCACTTTGTTCATGTTAAAATATTGTGCACACAATTAGTTTTGTGGTTTTATCTCCAAGTTTAGTTCTTCCTGTCTGAGTTTATATGTAGTATTACCATAATAGTAAGTATGGGGAGACAAGATGAAGATGGAAGTGAGATGCAGTATCTTCATTCAATAAAGTGTTCAAAGAAAGTAAAGAAAGAAAGAAAAAGAGAAAGAGGGAAGGAGGAGGGAGGGAAGGAAGGAAGAAAGGGAAAAGAAAAGAGAGAAAGAAAGGAAGGAAGAAAGAAAAAGAGAAAGGGACAGTATTGAAGAAAAACAGGATAATTACTATCTTGAAGGATGTGGCAGGTAATAAGTTCAGTTAGGACACATTTTGTAGAGGGTAATCAGACTATTTGTGACTTTACCTTTTCTATGTGACATATAGGATCTTTTCTTAAATGATCTACTTTCTTCATATAGGCATCACCCTTAAAGTTTCCATCACTTCCCAATAACACCATTGAATTATGGGAATTGGGTAGGATACTTGAATAGGATATCAAATACATGGAGCCTCTGAAGGGTGTAGGAGAGAGTAATAAAAGTCAAAACTTTTTTTGTAGTGCTGATTATCAAACTTGGCCTTTCTCATGTTAGGCAAGCATTCTACCAACTGAGCTATACATATTCTCAGGCAGAAAAGTTAAAGATTTAAGGTAGTTGAGAACTTTGACTACTATGTGTTTGTAGGGACATTAAAAGACCTGTTTGATTGATTTATCTTCACCAATCTTAAGCAGCCTAGAGGTTGAAAAGAATAAGGCTGGGTAATGAGGGAAAGAAACAATGGAAATACTAGGGCTAAAGTAATTAAAGGTATTGGTGAGAGCAAGATTGAGGTAATATCCAGGGATTGGATTCTAGTTAGGGAAATGAGAGAACCAAGAGGTGGCTGATAATCTGGAAGAAAATGGAACCCTTGAAGAACCTTTGCCTCTCTGAAGTTAAAGAGTAGTTATGGATAGAGTGAAGGCATGAGGAACATGATGGACAAGAGTCTGAGATCAGAAAGCAGGGATTTGCATGTAAGGTTTCTGATTTGAAATAGTTCTTTTTTCTGGTTGATGATGAGGATTAGGAGAAGGAAAGTGTATAGCTAAAGTGGTACTTGAAGAAAATTTTTAGAGTTAAATAAATGACTCTCCAAGGCAGATAGGTTAAGGTCCTCAGAATAGGGAAAGAGGAAAAGGCACCATGACATTCTGAAAGGAGACAGTGGGCCATGAGAATATCCGGTTGCTACCCCTGATAGCTGCAACCATGATGGCTCTTCCTTAGTTACCTTTACCTGTTGCAACGGCCACCCACAAAAATCTACCCTTACATGAAGGGTGGCTTCTCCCTGACAGATGTGCAAAAGCACAAAGTTGGACCCATTCTCTTAATTACATAAATAAGGGATTGAATTTACACACCTCTGATTGGCTCATTAAACTCAGAGCTTGAAGAGTTTAATTAGTCCAGACTAGCATCCCTCATTAACAAAGTCTCCACCTATCACCTGTGCTAGGCCATTAGGTATGTCTTTAAAAACCCTCAGGCAAAGAATAGCCAACAGCACCCTCCCATGGGACCCCTCCTGTTCTATTGGAGCCTTTTTTCTATGCTTTAAATAAATCTTACTTCTCTACCCTCTGCTTGTCCTTGGAAATCTTTCTTTGAATTGGCAAGACAAAGAACCCAACCCGCCTATTACAGAATTAATTGCTGTATCTTAGGGGAAAGAGTAGTTACTACCAGGATGGCTAGCAAAGAGGAGGGAGATTATTGAACTCATTGATTTTAAGCTGTGGTTGCCAAATAACCCTAGTGGTACACACCCTTGTAGAATTCTCCTCCTAAGCTGTAGCTTGGACCTTTAACTTGCTTCTAACCAACAGAATATATAAGTGATAGGATATCATGCCTATAAATCCATTGTTGTTATGTGATATAGGTGAAGGATTTTGCATATATAATTGTTACTTAATTAGTTTAAAGTATAATAATGGGCCTATTCTGGATTGAGCCTGATGTTGTTAGGTGAAGCATTAAAAGAGGGTCTAAAGGTCAGAGATGGGTGAAGTCAGAGAAATGCTCTCCTGTACCCTTTAAGGACACAGAAGCCATGTTTTGAATTTTCAGTAGAGGAGATAGCTTTGAGGAACTGAGGGCCTATTTCTATAACACAGGAATGAATTCTTCCAACCACCACATGAGTTCCGAAAAGGATCTCATGCCACAACAAGACTCCAATCCTGACTGACACCTTGATTGCAGATTTATAAGATCTTGAGCACAGGACCCAGTTAACCCATGCCCCAGTTCTTGATCTATGGACACTGTGAGGTAATAAACGTAAGCGGTTATGCAGTAATAGAGAACTAATTAGGTATATTAAATAGACCACCTTATGTTAACAGATTGAAATGTGCTCATAAATCTTGTGTAAAATTCTACTAAGAAAACTTTTCCAATACTTCATTTTTCTATAAAACTTTTATTCACAGGAACAAATATGAGATGGTTTCTCAATTAAGACTGTAGATTAGAGCATGAGAAGCAAGCTGTGCAGTAGATAGATATAGAACAATGGGACGGATCTCAGTCATACTTCTCATCACTCCTACTCCTCCTTAGTCAACTTGTCTGCATGAGCAGAAACAAAAGGAACAGGTGCGTCCAGCTGGAGGAACTGAAGCTGCTGACAATCAACACCTCAGGAAAGAAAGCGGCTAAGAGAGGGTAAAAGATGTGAAGTTTATGGAAGAAGCTGAGACGAAGAATGGAAAAGAAGAAGAGGGAAGACAGGGACAAGGGAAAGGGAGGAGAGATTCAGCTCAGTGGCTGCTTTGACAGACGCATATAATTTCATGATGGCTTCAGGCATGCACCTTCTCCCCTAAAATAAATTATCTTTCCAGCCAGTGTGGGAGAGGTTGCCTTACCAGCCAGCAGTGATAGTAAAGGTTCTTTTGCATTGTGAATTCCTCCCCACAGGGTAATCATTGGATATTCCAGGACACCAAGTAGGTCTGTATATAAACATCTTCTATTTTCTTTGATTGTATCAATGGCTTTCATTATAAACAAGCAAGAAAAGTCTTAATGTCTGTTGGCTTTACTACAAAAATGAATAGCCATGAAGGAAGAAAACATTAACTGTTGAAGTATAAGAACATTTAATAATGTATGGATTCATATCAATTCTACTCACATAAAAATCACTTAGTATTTCAGTTTTCTTCTAAAAGTTTACTTTGGAACCAGAATGCAGAACCTTCTGAAATTACTAAGTGGGGTTTCAGACTAAATTAGTAATTATACATTCGGGCATGGATAAACATTTGTTAAACACACCACAGAGCACTTTAAAGTATGTGGTGATTCAATAGGCTATAGGAATATAGTGGAGTCTTTGATTCATTATTTAAAGAATCATGCTTGAGCTCCTGATATACAGTGATTTTTCAATGGTATCCATTATATTTTCTGATGTGGCTCATGGTTATGGGAAGAAGAAAGATGGAGTTGATCATCAATTAAAACAATCTTTATTAATCTTTATTATGTTAAAAACAATCTTTATTGGAGTCAAAATAGTCTGGGGAGTCACACAGAAAAAGTAAAAATCAGGACAATAGCCAATATGAACATTTCATCATGCATATTGCTTGAGAGTAATTTGTGTATTAAAGACACTATTTTAAAATCACAGCCCATTCATTCATTCAACAAATGTTATATATGTGGACACAGATGGATATTTTTATTCAGAGTGATCTTGATGCATCTTTGAATCAGAGATAAATCAAATCCTTCTCTTTCCACTTATAAAAGTTATTTGACTAATCACATTATAATGGCTTTGTCAAAGACCTTTACCTAGGTGAGAATTCAATTAATGTAGGGTAGTCAGAATTAATCACTAATACTTTCATAGCCTGTGTATCTATCTCTATGGTAAGAGTAGGCAGAAAGGAGATTTAGTGGACCAACAAGTTAAAAGTACTACTTTTGTCTGCAGTTTGTAAAATGCAGGAGTTTGGTGTTCAGATATGTATGATTTGGACTGAGCAAAAGTAGATAGGCAGAATTTCAAAGGATCATACTTTATAAAGGTACATGAGGTGATTTAAATACAATATATTAAGTAAATGAAGAACTAGTAGTAAAAGAAAAATTCCTGAGATAGGATTAGGAAAAAATTGTCATGGCTAATAAGACTCTGGTAGGAAATAGGAATAAGTATCTGGGGAGAGACAGCTTGTCCAAAATAAGACCAAACATTAATTGTGGAAATGACTCAGTAATCGCTAGTCCTGCCTCTGAGATCAGTGATTTTCAGAGTACAATTGGGGAAAATACATCTTTACCACCATTAGTGGCATTTTCCTGCCTTTACAAAGTTTTAGACTAGAGAACACATCTCCCTTGTTCTATATCTATATATAAATACATATGCATATATATGCATGTGTGTATATATATAGTGCTATCTCCAAGTACTAATTCTCAATTTAACTTTAGAATAGTTTTTCACTAAACGGAAAATGACTTTTAAAGAACAATATAGCTCCAATTTTCTTTAGAATAGAAAAATCCAAATCCCTTTAGACTTTTCTACAAACTGTTATTTTCCCTACCCTTTAATCATTTCTCTTGTTTTCCTCTCTGGACTACATCCATTTTCCAGACACCTCTTTTAACACACTGAAATTAAAATGGTAAAATGTTCTGTTAAGGTCCTGGCCAGTTTTGAATAGCATCTATGTTTCTATGTCTCATTAACACTTCAGAGTTATTGACAGTGAGTCCTTTCATGCTCAAGTACAGCCTGGCTGAGCCCTCTTAAAACAGAATAGTACAAGTAATAACTCTATATCTGTGCTTGCTGACCAAAGGAAGCTGCTGTGGTTTCTTAGAGAGTTTCTGGCTCGCTCTAGACATTTCCAATATAGCAGCTCATAAGCAAAGTGCTTTTAGCAGTGTTTATTTATAGGATCTTCTTCAGTGAAGTGACATGAGTCTCAAAAATGCTGTTCAAATCACTGCATGATGAACTGCACATTAAATGATCTTATGATACTTTGGATATTAACTCCAAAGAATCAATTTAGACACATATGTCTCCTTTCTCCAAACAATGGATAAATCAAATAATGATTGTTTGACTTCACAGGATTTGGAGCTGATCTACAATGTGATTCTGTGTCCTGTAGATACAGTCATCAGCTAGAAATTTCTCAGGCAAAGTAATTAAGCTGCATAGGACTACAGCATTCATAGCCTAAAGGGGAAATGGATCCCAATTTAAGAGCCCATACATGTTAATTTGTATTTATCCCTAATGGTCATCTGCATGCATTACATATTGCCACATATTAGAAAGCCATAAGTTGTTTATATTCCTTTAAGATGTTTGACAGGGGAATTGAAAATAATCCTTGATTTAAATATTGCATAAGTATTAAGTGTTTTCAAAGGGTGATTACAGATGGGATTTGTATCCAAGCCATTTTCCCCCAACAAGTTCTCAGCTACAGGCCACTTAAGTGCAGTTAATTCATTAGAACTCGAAGAACTTGAGTTAAATACATTAGTGATGAACTGTTCATCTGTAATAAGGCTGACTCGTGCTGGTAATTTCTTGCATAGTTATTATTTAGTACGTATTCCAGAGTTCTGAAAGAAAGAGAAGAAAACAATGAGAAATTTAGCTTTACTTTTTGAGTCTGGTTTTGAGAATATTCTTTCTGTGTCACTGGCTTAATTTGAGCATTCCAGTGTTAACAATTCAGAAACAGGTCAGAAAAGAGACTCAGTGCATTTGTATCATACTAGATCACCCAGGGAAGGCTGGAAGGGAAGACCAGAGAGATTTATGAAACAGTATTAAAGGATGAGTGGGGTTATTCTTAAAGTCTCCAAGTCTTCAACTCTACACCTTAAAATTGTCTGTTTGCAATATAGCATCCCTCCTTAGAGCTCGGAACCCACCAGTGGTCCCTTATTCCCTGAGCAAATGAATTAATTTGGCAGTTGCTGTTCCTCTCCCCAGACCATCCCTATGTTATAATTATCAGTTTTCTCCTTCCTAGTTTGGAATAAAATAACTCTATCACTTTCTGCATTTAATCAAAGAAGTTGTCAGCACTTGATGGCCTTTAACATATGCTCCCATTTGTCCTATTTACCTCCCCAGTCCCCGCCACTTGTCTTCTGTCCTACTCAGTGGACAAAATCTCTTCTCCCCTCTTTCTGTGCACTAGCTTAGAAATTTAGTATTTCCAAGGTAAAGCCTCCAAATCTTATTGTTCCTTCTTAGGTGATGTACTTCCAAACCTTATGTAACAAATAATAGACCCAGTGGAAATCCCTTTGTAGAAAGCTTATAGTTGTTCAGAACATACTAGTTGAATGATAAAATCTGTCATCTTTGTATTTTGGGGAAAAAAAAACTGTCATCTTTGTACCTGGGTTTAGTGGATGGATCTTTGGAGATAAATAATGCTTGGTTTTAATGCCAGCTCTAAAAATCATTAGCTGTGTGACCTTGGATTAAACCAAGGTTATTTTGAACTTTAATCTACTTTTTAAATGGGGCTATCAATTTCAAAATGAAGTATTTGTCAGTTCAGTGAATAAGACTCTCAAGTCAGTATAAGGATTGGAAATGATATCTGTTAAAAACAAAGCCTTGATGAATACATGGCAGCTATTATTACTATATTCTCCCCCATTTACAATGGTTCGATTTATGTCTTTTAATCCAGTAGTGTGAAAATGATATGCATTTAGCATAAACTATACTTTGAATTTTGATCTTTTACCACACTAGCAATATACAATATGATGCTCTCATGCATGTTGTCCAACAATAGCCTGATATAAGTGTTCTGAACATGTTTAAGGCAGGCTAGGTTGGGTATGATGTCATTAAACAAATTAAGTGCATTTTAAACAATGATATTTTCAGTTTACCATGGATGTATCAGAATATAATCCCATTGCAATTTGAGGATCATCTATATTAGGACACAGAGATAGGGAAATTTGGCCACACAGGGTTGTTTTTTTAGCTGTTATTGTTGTTTTATTTATTTATTTGTTGGTTGGTTGGTTGTTTTGATACTGAGGATTCAACTCTGGGATACTATCACTGAGCTATATACCCAGACCTTTTTATTTTAGAATTGGGTTTCATCAAGTTTCTCAGGCTGATCTTGAACGTGTTATCCTTCTGCCTCAGCCTCCTGAGTGACTGGGAGTACAGGCATGCACCACGTCCAGTGATGGGTCATTTTAATGAGAACCCAGGGTAGCACTTGGGAAGACCAACTGTAGATGTAATGAGGTTGACTGGCCCTAAGAAAAATTTAAGTTTGCTGTGTTTGATTCATGTCATCTAAAATAACTAAACACTCAGCTTATCTCTGGTGATAAGAGTTAGTGTAAAGCCACAGGGAAGGAAGGAAGGAGGGCAGTCATTCTCCTCTGTGGTGCCAGAAAGCATCATGGAGAATTGGAACTTTGTGACACTCTGATGTATCATCTCTCCACAGAGCTCCCTCTGTCTCTCTCCTGACTCTGTTCCCAGCTCCACTTTTACTCTGAAGTTACCAAATGCTCTGCAGCATATTCCTTTATTCCTCAGACTCTCTTTCTGAATCATGCCTTTCTTTGGCATTCTTTCATCTATCCTTCTCTGTGTCTCAGAATTAACTAATAAAATTAGACCCTGTCTTATAGAAAGTTTAGTCGTAGTACAGTATTGACCATCCCTATGGAGTAGTCTTCTCCTGCCAAGCCCCTCAGAGATGCCTGTGCATCCCCTGTGGGTGATTGCTAATGACTGAATTTTAGCCTCTAGAATAAACTTTGGTGGTCAGCCTGGCAAAGTCAAAGGGCCCGAAGTAAAGCAGTATGTGTCAGGAATCACTTTGAATTATTTGGCCTGGGAGACACTATTGTGTTCACACTGCTTGGAGATTGTGTCAAAGATACTGTGACACTCTGGGTACCCATTGGCCTACTGATCTCTCAGGGCAGTTTCTATTGAGGAAGGAGATTTTATTATGAATAACTTTATAACAACACTAAGCCTTATCTACCTTATAGATAAATCATCTATCAAGATAGTTTAGACCATGTCACACTTGTTTACTAAGTTCTTAAACTTTAAGACTCTCTTCGCTATCATGGCTGAATTATTATAAACATATTAAGCTTAAAGGTAAGACATATTTTTTCTGAAAGAGTGGCATCCAGTACCTAATCTGGACAGTCAAAGGGAAGAGAAGAGGTTGAGTGCTTCAGAGTGTGTTGTCTCTCACATTGTGTTTGAGCCTTGCCCTTAAGGAATAAACTGTCATTACCCTAAAAAAGAAGGTGCTGAAACACAGCAGGCAAATAAAAGAATAACATTCTTAGAGACCCGGTTATAGAAACTAAAAATGTAAAAACATTTCTTCTCATGACCATAATGTCAGACTGTAGCATGGGTGAGGAGGAGGATGGTTTTTCCAGCTCAGCACAATGAGAATTAATACTCAATTAGAGAATATCACTATTGACTGTACATAGCATTCAGAGGGTGGCAGAGGATAAGACTTCCCATGAGCAGAAGAAGAAAGCCACATGGAAGTATGAGGGATAATTCTGCCCCATTTTTCTGCCACTTGAACCATAAAGAAGAATTTAGGGGCCAGGGTTCCAGTGATTGACCTGGATATGATGAGATTTGGCTATTGGTTATCTATTGCTATATAATATTTTTTCTCCAAAACTTTGTGGCATAACATAGCAAATATTTATTATCTCATAGTTTCTCTAAAATATAAATTTCAGTGGTTATGGTGCAGCATCTCTCATGAGATTTCAATAAGGTCAGTTGAGGGCTCAGCAGGTGGACAGTGTTAATCCTGCCTATCCAAGAACATGGGGAGGGGAGGGGATTTCCATCTTTAAGATCTTCTTCAATTGCTTTTTTAATTGTAGAGATCTTTCACTTCCTTGTGTAGATTTATTCCCAAGTATTTTAATTTATTTTTTGAGGTTATTTTGAATGAGATAGTTTTCCTAATTTCTTTCTCAGCAAACCCTTATTGGACTATAGGAAATCTATTGATTTACGAATGTTGATCTTGCATACTGCTACTTCAGTGAATTTGCTTATCAGTTCTATAAGACTTCTGGTAGCGTTTTTTAGGTCTTCTGATCCTCCCCCCAAGGACAACTGCTATATTTGATGACAAATATGTCACCTGAGGATCACAAGGCCAGACCCAATGTGACTACTCATGTCCCACATGTTAGAAAGGTCTTCCTCCAGTTGAGATTAAATTTAATCTTTTTGAGAAATAGAAAGCTGCTCTACTCCAGCTTCTTCAATATAGAGGATGTGAAGCAAAGCAAAGCATAGTGTACAGAGTCATGGAAACGGGCACCTCAGGATTCTCATGAGGACACACATCATGGAACAGTTTTATGATCAACGTCATGGTGCTATCAAACTCTTGACAACTTACATAACTTCATTGCTGCCCTGTTTCTGGCCTGGCCACATTTCCTTCTGTAAAGCCCAATTCTGCTTTCTATGTAAACACAACCTGCAGTCATTCTTACATCAGTTCCAATTCATTCTTATTTACTCTTTATAGTAATTTTAGATATTTTTTACTCTGCAGGATTTTCAAACTTTAGAAATACCGTTAAGAGAATTCCATATAGGAATTCTTTCCTAATTGATGTAATCAATCTTGTTGAACTAATCTTGTTGAGCAAACAGCTTTTAAAGATTTTTAACACATCATTAATGAGGGAGACAGGTCTATATTATAATAGTTGAAAGATTCATCTATACATGTGAAATATTGAAGTGTATTTGCAAATGAATGCCAAAATTTCTTCCTAGTGGGGGAGGGAAGACCACTGAAACTGCCTGGACAAACTTTATTTCCTGTCTCTCCATGAGAGTTATTTGGAATGTCTAGGAGGAGTCACAGACTTTTCACATTTTGCCACATGTACTTTATCTTGCCTCTTTCCCTAATTCAACCTTTCTGAACAGTTTGAGAAGAGTATTTGTGTCTCACACCCCTGGACACTTAATGCCATTACTCTGCTATGAATTGTCCAGGATAGCACATTCTCTCTCATGACCCTGAAAAATTCCTACATTCAGGAAACTAACATTGACACAATACTTTCCTCTAGTCTATAGCCCAATTTGTTAGTTGTCCTGTTGTCATCCTCCATGCTTGATTTAAGTCCAGGCTCCCACAGTTCATACACTTATCACATCTCTTTAGTCTCCTTTATAGTTTTAGAAAATTTTGAAGTTTGCCTACTTCTGAAACTTAGAGACAAAGACTGTGGCATTTCTGTGTATGTGTGTGTGTGTGTGTGTGTGTGAGTGTGTGTGTGTGTGTGTGCACGCACACATAAGCACTGCTTCATTGGTGATTATGTCTTCAGCTATTATGTCAAAAGCCAACATTTGCAAAGCACATTTTATCTCAAAAGTAACATTGCAAAAAAATAGAAAGCAGAAATCAAATCCCAAATATGTAGCACCAGGCCTACAATATAGAAATAGCTGTCGATGTGTCTTCCATGCTTACCAAATTGAGTCAGTCTAAGAACTTGGGAGGCAGGAGGTGACTAGAACTTGACAGCCTTCGAAGGAGGGGTCGTATCCATGGGCTCTTCACTGGCAGCCTGGGAGGTTGGTGGTGCAGAGGCCCTCTGTGCCAGGGTGGAGGATGGTGAGTGGACCTTCACTGGCAGCATGGTAACCACGGGGGCATTGGGAAGAGAGGCTCTTTTCCTTTTTCTGGCTTTTCCAGGGTTCCCAAGTGCAGGCTGAGGGGTGGGTGGTGGGACAATGGGATGGGACAGATTGGGGTTGGGTTGGGAGAACTGAAGGGTTGGGGGGCCGGGGAAGACTGGTCCCTTTGCTGGCTTCCTGTGCTGCCTATGGCGATGGACACTGCGGTGTGGGCCAGAGCTGTCACTGGACGCAGAAGATGGGAAAATGACGGCCATGGAAGGGGGGGTAGTGTCCATGGCCGTGTCCTCAGGCAGCACAGCAGGATGCTTGGAATGGTGAGCCAATGGCATGGCTATGAGGGTTGGAGGGACGGAGTGCTGGCCCTGGGTATTGGGGTTGCGGGTGGAAGGGACAGGAGTGGGTCGTGGGAAAGAATGAGGAGGAGGAGGAAGAGGAGCAGCAGGAGGAGCAGCCAAAGGAGAGGGAACATTAGGAGGAGGAAGAGGAGGAGGAGCAGGAAAAGGAGTTGGAGGAGGAGGGATAGGAGGAGGAGGAAGAGGAAATGGAGAAGGGGGAGGAGGAAAAGGAGGAGGAAGAGGAGGAGGGGGAGGAGGAGGAAAAGAAGGAAGGGGAGGAGGAGGGGGAGGAGGAGGAAAAAGTGAAGGAAGAGGAGGAGGAAAAGAAGAAGGAAGGGGAGGAGGTGGTGGAGGAGGAGGAGGATCAATACACATGGGGGTTGGGGATTCTGTTCTGGAAGAGGTAGGATTGGAGGGGAAAGGGACCTGGGTATGAGGTGTGGGGAGGTGGGAACTGGGAGGTATCACAGGTCTTGACAGTTGTGTTGTTGGGTGAAACACATTAGGGGTAACTCCGACATGGGGACTGGGGCTGAATGGAGAAGGAGGTTTCCTGGGAAGAGGCAGAGGAATATTAGATGAGGGGGAAGGTGGAGGGATGGATTGGTTCAGGGGCCCAGCAGGTTGGAATTCCACCTGCCTGCTGGCAAGGTTGGTTGGGATGGGGGAGGGGTCAGTGGGTGGGGGGAGGGGGCCTGCATTCCAGGTAGGGCCTGCAGGTGGGGAGGATGAATGGACAGTGGTGGTGCAGTCCTCCGGAGCCTCTCTTCCGCCCTGGGCGACCTCTGCCTCAGGCTCCACGTGGTTACTTCTGGCACTCTGAACCCTCCTCAGGGTGCCATTTGTACATAAACGTGGCCGCTTTGCAGGTGGGGGCAGCCCATCCTGATGCCAGGAAATCAGTGATGGCAGGGCCACTGGCATGAGCTGTTTCCTTTTATGCGGCCTCTTGGAAGCAGCAGTTAGTGAGGGCCAACTCTGGGCTAGAACACAGGTCGGCTTTAGGCCCTGCTCTCCCTGGATGGCATCTTGGGAGGCTGGAGAGACAGGCAGATCTACAGGCTCCTGGGTCCACTTGTGGAGCATTGAGGGGCCCTCAGCTTTAAGGAGGGCGAGCACTCCTTGAGCAGGGCAGTGGGAGCTGCAGGTTGTGGGGCTCCCAGATGATAAGTTCTTGGGAGACACCTGGGCCCTCTCTGGAAGGATGTTTCCCTCTGGGGGCCAAGAACTGGGCTCCAGGGCACTGAGGTCTCCCCGAGTGTCCTCCTCCTCCTCCTTCTCCACCTTCTCCTCCTCCTCCTCCTCCAGCTCCTCCTCCTCCTCGTCCTTCTTCTCCTCTTCCTCCTCGTCCTTCTCCTCCTCCAGCTTCTCTTCTTTCTTCTCCTTCAGCTTCTCCTCCTCCTCCTCCTCCTCCTCCTCCTCCTCCTCGTCCTTCTTCTCCTCTTCCTCCTCGTCCTTCTCCTCCTCCAGCTTCTCTTCTTTCTTCTCCTTCAGCTTCTCCTCCTCCCCCTCCTCCTCCTTCTCCTCCTCCTCCTCGTCCTGATGGATCTTGCCTTCGTCTTGCTGTTCCTGGGCCCTGAGCTCAGCTTCCTTAGAGGCACCAATAGGGCAGCAAGAAGGTGTCATGGGCCCCTCAGCGTGGTGGATGAGCTGAGGAACTGAAGGCAGGAGGAGAGGCCTGCGCGCAGGAGGGGGGATCCTTACTGCTCTCGAGGGTCCGAACATCTGAGAGTTCTTCCGGGATAGCACTGGCTTTTTGGGGAGCGGCCCCCAGGACACGGGCAGCAGGGTCCCCCGAGAGAGGAGCGGGCCTCTGTCCCTGCCAGCAGCAGGAGGCCCCCGAGGTCTGTGATCCTGGGGGAAACGCCTGCTGGCAGGGCTGAGGGGAGAGGCAGGTGCAGCGGGGTGGTCCCTGTGAGGAGAGGGAGCCTCCCGGGTGAGGCGGAGGGGAGTGCGATGGCCCAAGAGGGCCCTGCGGCGCAGCCTGCGAACGCACTTGGTCAAAAGACTGCCCATGGAGGGCACCTGGGGCTCGTCACTAGGCAGAAGTCCACACTAGTCCAACGCTAGTCAGCACAGAGCAGCTTGGCTGAGAAGCCAGCTCCTCCTTCAACCACAGGCTGAACTCCAGTTTAGCCTTTGTGACATGTGGCTGGAGCCTGTGACAGAGAAAGGACTTGGGCCAAGATGATTGGTCAAAGGAAGGTTCCAGGGTGAAGAGACCCCTCCCCCCACTTGGTCTGAGCTTAGGTGCCTCCTGACTCTCCCCTGCTTCTTCTCCCACACCCACCGCACAGTTATTCTCACCCTCCAGAGGGTCATTCTGAGGCTGCTTTCCTTTGGGTTACTTAGGCAGTCATTCTACTTGGCTCCGAAAATAAATATCTCCACGATTCTACTGGACGTGACTGTAGCCATCCAGAGTCAAACCACCATCCGTTGCCCTCAGATAACTACAGCTATAGTTCCCACCATACTATCAATTTAGAAAACCATTACAGTTGTCCCTGGAACTGTCCCACAGGATCCTTGATCCAGTAATGGTGCCTGACTGTGATGTTACTTCAGGTAAAATATGTAGTTTGTTTGGGAAGAGTTCCCTCTCATCCTGACCAAAGCACATACACATCCTTCTCTCTACACCATATTGAAGGTGTGCAGTGTTCTTCCTGTGGCCTAGCGTTGCATTTTCCAGAGAGCTCAGTCCATGTTTGGCTGACTACATTGCTCTGGGGCTAAGATGATGCAGAACATTTCATGTCTCAGAGGTGTCAGTCCATGGACAGCCAGCTCCATTGCCCTGGGCCAGAGGTGGAGCAGAACATTAGGGCACAAGGACATTTTGAAGGGCAGCTGCTCACCTCATGGCAGCCACAACGTAGATAGTAAGAAGGAGCAAATGGCAAGATTCATCTCCAAGGGTTTGCTACTAGTGACCTAGTTCGCTACCAGTGGAGCCAGCTTTACTGCAACTTCTCTGGCCAAACTCTGCTACCTGCTGCTCATTTTCACAGTCATCTGGATAAATGCTGCTAGCAATATCCATACCACTGGATGACATTGAAATTTTTGTGCTGCATTGAAATTTTTCCACTAGAATAATTAAGACATCATCTCTAACTAAATTTAGCCACATAGATAGTGTCAAGACATGTGTAAAATGTTAAATGGAAAATGACAATGAATTTGCTAGAAAGTAACATGAATGCCCTCCAGTCCCTCTTCCAATAGAATAAGCTTTCTCCTCAGCAAAGTCATGAGCACCGTCTTTAATACTGACAGTCCTTTAGCCTCCTGGCCTTCTGAGCTTCCACCAAAATCACTCCCAAAGCTCTGCTTACCATAGTGAAAGCTTTTCCAGATGGCATCTCTAAAGTTTTGAAAATTCCACCCCAAATTCCGAAAGGATCTAGACAGTACTGAACCAGATGGTTAGATTAGTCACAGTGAAGAACTCATCTCTTGGTAACCACTTCTATTCTAGTCAGCTTTTTTTTGCCACTATGATCAAAAGACCTGACAAGAAGAACTAGAGGAGGCAATGTTTAATTGGCTCACGGTTTCACAAGCAGTCCAGAGTCAGCTGCCTCCAGAACTCTGGACATCAGGAAGCAAATAATCATGGCAAAAGAGTGTGGTGGAAGTAAGAAGCTCAGGATATTGCCACAAGGTGGAGAAGTGCTAGTGGGCTCCCTGGGCACAATATATACATCCCACATACAAGCGCTCATTGACCTACTTCTTTTTGCCAACCCCTACCTGCGGACAATCATTGTCCAGTTAACCTGTATCAGTGGATTAAGGGAATGATTGGCTAAGGTTCTCATAGCCTAATCATTTCACCTCTAATATTTCTTGAATTGTCTCACCCATGAGCTTCTGGGGATACCTCATATCTAAATTGTAACACATGCTGTTGTTCTGGTTCAAGCAGGAATATGTCCTGGGATGAGAAGACTCCATTAAACCCGGGTTGACCACAATGAGAATGGATCTGTAGGAGTCCTGGTGAATGGAAAGCGATTAGGTAAACTGTGTTTGTTTTTTTAAACTTATTTATTCTAATTAGTTTTATATGACAGTAGATGGTATTTTGATACATCATACATAAATGGAGTATAACTTCTCATTCTTCCAGCTGTATGTGTTGTAGAATTACACTGATCATGTAATCATATATGCACATAAGCTCATAATGTCTGATTCATTCTACTATCCCTCCTACTCCCATGCCACCTCCCCTCCCTTTACCTCTCTTTGCCTAATCCAAAGCCCTTCTATTCTTCCTTAGGCACCCTCCCCCGTTTTTGTGAATTAGCATCCACAAATCAGAGAAAACATTCAGCCTTTGGTTCTTTGGGATTAGCTTCTTTCGCCAATGTCATAACTTTGTTCTTTTTTATGACTGAGTAATAGTCCATTGTGTGTATATACCACATTTTCTTTTCCATTTCATCTGCTAAAGGGCCCCTAGGTTTCTTGCATAGTTTAGCTATTGTGAGTTGAGCTGCTATAAACATTAATGTGGCTGTGTCACATTAAGTCATTCGGGCATAACTCAAGGAGTGGGATAGGTGTGTTTCATTTTGCAATTGATGGTTTTGTGTTTGCTTTTCTCTCCTGGTCACTCCATATCCAAACATAAAGCGAGTCCAACATCCTTGTGTTTTCTAATTAAGAAACACCGGAAAAGGCACAATTCTGACTTTGACACTCACATTGGCTGCTTCCACTGTGGACCAGTGTAGGGACATGCTCTTCTAGGTGCCCCATGGTGCATGGTAGTCTGCTGTCCCTGCTGCCTATTGCATCACTGTGACCACACCCAGCTGTGACCTCTGCTGGACCCTGCACTGCAAAGACCCATGTTGCTTCCACCTAGGGATCAGGAAATGGAGAAGGCAGGCCAAGGATCAGAGGTGGGGTCACAGCACCTGCACCAGAGGGCACAAACCCCATTCCCTCTGGAAAGGCGGGAAAGAAAGGGACAGGTGTCTGTTTGTCACTGCCACAACGTGCTCCCCATCTTCTCCTGTCCGGTACAGTGGTCCACATGCTGGACTTACAGTTGCCAACACCCTGTCACACAGCCAGGTAGCCAGCTGCTGTCATCCTTTGGAACCTTGACATGGCTTAGATGTGGCAGCTGCCACCACCCCTGTGTCCTTGCTGGGACACTTGTCCACACCTTTGGGACTATTGGAAATAAGATTATCTGTGGAAACCATGTCCCACCCCACCACCCAATGCTGCTTCTATCACCCCCTGATCCGGTCCCTGCAGGTGTCTTGGTTGCCCAGAAGACTCTGCTTGACCACTGCAACAGTCCCTGGCACCAAGGAGGTTTCCTAGGACACAATTACTCCGTATGTGCCCACCCACAGTGGAAGTACTTCTGATGCCCCCACTCTTTATTGAGGAACAACTCTCCCATACGTGACAGCTCAGAGAGACGAGCCCAGTAAGCTTGTGCAGACTGGCATGGCAGTGCAAAATGGGGTCCAGCAGGCAGGCAACTGACTATGTGCACAGACCCACCCTCCTGTCATGGACAACACAATTCCTCGTACGCTCATTGGGCCATTCTGACACCGCTGTTCCATGGACTGCCCACCTTGTGATCCAGAATAGGCCCCAGTAAAGCCTCTGCAGATGAATTTTAAATTTTTTATGTTCTTTTTAGTTATACATGCCAGTGGAATGCATTTTGACACATTATAGGTACATGGAGTATAACTCCCCATATTTTGGCTGTACATGATGAGGATTTACACTGGCCATGAATCCATATGTGAACAGAGGAAAGTTACATCTGGTTCATTCTACTGTCTTTCCTTTTCTCATCCCTTTTCCCTTCCCTTCATTCCCCTTTGTCTTATCCAATGAATGTCAATTCTTCCCTCCCCACCCCTTTATTGTGCATTGGCATCCACATATCAGAGAACAGTCAATCCTTGTTTTTTGGGATTGGCTTATTTCATTTAGCATGATAGTCTCCAGTTCCATCTGCTTACCAGCAAATGTCATAATTTCATTCTTTATGGCTGAGTAATATTCCTGTGTGTGTGTATGGTTGTGTGTATGTATGTGTATGTGTGTGTATTTTTTCCATTCATCTGTTGAATGCCATCTAGGTTGGTTCCAGAGCTTAGTTATTGTGAAATAAGGTGCAAAAAATATTGATGTGGGTGCATCCCTATGGTATGCCAATTTTAAGTACTTTGGGTGTATGCCAAAGAGTGGGATAACTAGTTCAAATGTTTGTTTCATTGCAAGTTTTCTGGCAGATTTCTATACTGCTTTCCAGAGCTTGGGAGGTTGAAGCAGGAGAATTGCAAGTTCAAATCCAGTCTCAGCAATTTAGCAAGACCCTAAACAACTTTGCAAGACCCTTGTCTCAAAATTTGAAAACAAACAAACAAACAAAAAGGGCTGGGATATGGCTCAGTGTTAACCCCCCATGGGTTCAATTCCTGGTACTAAAACAAATAAAAATAATGTTTCATAAATCACTTCTGAAAAAAATCTCCTTAATTTTCTTAACTGGTGTTTTAAGATTATGTCCACATACAAAAACACGTCAACCATTTGACACCGGAACAACATACTGCCTTCAAGATGCAGGAAATCTTGTTATTTGAAACCCTAATGAGCTTTAGGAGACATTATTGTATTTGAAAACAGCAAATGTAGAAGGTGGTGCTCCCTCAATGAAGTGTGGAATCAAAACCAGTTGCTCTGTAAAAGCAGAGAGCAGGATGGTGGTTCCCAGGA
>NW_026693935.1:0-30032 GCF_021218885.2 Marmota monax | reverse complement strand
AAATTTAAAAACTATAACTAACTGGTTTCTCAAAGAATATTTTTGTAAAGTTCTAGAATTTAAAAAATTATTACTAGTTAATGATTAAAGGCCTTACTAGTCATTACTTTTAGAAAAGGTGGGAGCAAACACAGTATATATTACTATTTTATTTAACCCAATACTTTTCAAATTTATTTGAACTTGGTATTACTCACTTCATCTTCCTTCAAATTTCCATTCTTTCTTTCCTTTTTAAGGATGTTTCTAAAATCTCCCACAGGACAAATCAGGAATTGTCACTATTAAGTTTCCTGCACATGGCATGTGTGCACACAAGCACACAAACACACACACATACACACCCTCACGATATATTATTTTGCTTTTTTACTTTAGATTGCTCTAAATAATCAGGAGTTAACCAAGCACAGTAGAAGTTAAAGTTATGTCTGGGGGAAGGAAAAGGTAGGTTAGAAATAAAATGAAATTTTCCTTCTCTACCCTGAATACTTGCTTTATATGTTCTTTCTCAATAGTCTAAATTCCTTTTGTGACCTCAAGAACAAATAACCAGTAAAAAGATTTAAAACATGTTAATAAAAACCATATTTTATAAAAGGATCAAGTAGTCTAAGATTTTGTAAGTACCAGCCTCTGGTATTTTTAAAATCACTTTGTGTAGGAAATACCAAAATTTGTAAACATTTTTTTTCCAAAACAAGCTATGAATGAAGGGAAATCTGTTTACATAAAATTAACATCCCTTGCTTTTGTTAACATTGTATTTTTTACAAGTTCTGTTGTTTGCTATTGGTATACTTTGCCATCATTTTCTATTTATATGCTAGGTGAGGATAAAGGATTCTGTGTTTTCAATATCTAAACTTGCATACTGTAGGGTTTCTGGTAGGCTTTCAGTAAATGTTTGTTGATGTAGGCCTGGAAGTTCCTAGTCATTCCAAGGGGCATACATTAATGATTGTCACACTCAAATCTTAGGATGACTATGTTTTGTTGAATATATCTTGAAAATATAGGTTATTTAATTTTATATTTATATCTGTTTTGTCTATAAAAAGATTTAAGGTGGTGTCCATGAATGCACATAATACAATAGAATCAAGTACAATTAAAATAAATGGATAGAAAAACAAAATTGAAGAGTTTACACTTTCCAATTTCATTATTTTTGTGAGAGTAATTAATGCAACATAACATTGACCTAAGAGTAAAGATAGAATTTAGTGAAATAGAATTGATATTGCAGAAATAAGCTCTTAAAATCATGTTCTTTTGAATTTTGATAGAGTTGTCCTTTTATCAAATGATTACTCACATGTAAAAAAAAAAAACCCTCTTAATAAAATTCAATCATACATAAGAATTACAGACCTAATGCTGAGTGGTAGAACTATAAAATTTTTAAAAGAAACCATACAAGAATCTTTATGACATTGGTTTAGGCAGAGAGTTGTTAGACATGACCCTAAAATCACAATCCATAAGAAAAAAATAATGAATTTCATTTTATTAAAATTAAAATTGTTACACTTCAGGAGACTGGGAATCTCAAGGAAAAAAAATAAACCTACAGATTGGGAAAAATATTTGCAAATTAATTATGATAAGATTTTTCTATACCTTTGTTTTTGTTTTGTTTTGTCTGTGTGTGTGTGTGTGTGTGTGTGTGTATATATATATATAGCTCAGGATTAAACTCAATGCCTCACACATGCTAGGCAATTGCCTTACCACTGAGCTACAATCACAGCATAAGATGTAGTTTTTAATACACATTTAAAAAAATATTCAAACCAAAGTATTATGCAAACCAAAGTATTATGTCAGCAGTAGAACAATATATTTATTTTTACTATGTTATTTATATTTCCTTTTCTGATGAATGAATATTATTTTTATACAATTATTATAAAAGTACTTTTAAATTATAAAATCTTGAAACATCATAATAATAACTAATAAGGAACTAAAGGTTAAGCCCATTTAGTTATGTACATAATATTTTGTTGTAATGGTAAATATTATCTGGCATTTCTTGCAATATTAATTTAAAAAATCTTGATTATTTCATATTTTTATTTCCTCAAAAATATTTGTGAAGTTATGGATATTCTATTTTTTTTCACTCAACATTCTCTAGATTATATGAAGTACTTTCTAAAGTCATACCTTTCTAAACTCTATACCTTTGAATATTGATGAATGTTAGATAATCTATTAACCTTTTTGGAATTATGCCATTTATGAAACACAATACATAATCATATATCTGAATATAATTCATAACCCAACTTAGTTGATAAGATAAAGATTTAATTTATTATTTATTTTTTTTAGTTGCTGAATATTTACTTTGTTTATTTATACGTGGTGCTGAGAATTTTACTCAGTTCCTCAAACATGCCAGGCAAGTGTGCTGCTACCACTGAGCCCCAGCCCAGACCATTTATTATTTTTTTAGAAGTTCAAGTGGAGAAGTTAAGACAATTTCATACAGATTTATAGAGATATGAACATAAATGCATATTTCTTATCAGTTAATAAACCTGATCAGAGAAGACACTGGAAGTCTGATATTATAATAAGATATAAAATAAAAATTAGTAAATATGATGGGTGGGGCTCACTGGTAGAGGGATTCCCTGGAACATGTGAGGTTGTAGGTATAATCCTCAGTGCCACATAAAAATGAATAAATCAAAATAAAGATATTAGAACACAGATTCAATGAAGTCTTTTTTTTTTTTCTTTCTTTTTTTTTTTTTTAGTTTTTCAGTGGGCACAACATCTTTGTATGTGGTGCTGAGGATCGAACCTGGGCCACACGCATGCCAGGTGAGCGCGTTACCGCTTGAGCCACATCCCCAACCCTCAATGAAGTCTTTAAAAAGTGAAGAATGAAAATCTGCAGCTAAAATTACACTATAGTTCATTTGCTTAATGCATTTTGTTATTAAAACAACAGATTGTATATAGATTTAGCTTCAGTATCATTACATAATGTAGAACAGCATGCTGAGAAATGATAAACTACTCTATTAATTTGTACTTTATAAGACGTAACTCTTGTTATAAAAACAAGACTGACTTTGATTTTTTTATATCAGAAGGACATTTTAGATTCTGAAAAACACAGCTGTTATCAAATGTATTGCTTTCCTTTTAGATAAATGTAATATAATTATGAATATCGAAAAAGCATTTTGTTCATTTCTCAAAAAGAGCTAGATTTATTGAAGTTTTCATATATATACATACATATCATTTTTTGCAGAGATAGAATTGAGGGGCACTCAACCACTGAGCCACATCCATAGCCCTAGTTTTGTATTTTATTTAGAGATAGGGTGTCACCTTACCAAGTTACTTATTGCCTTGCAGGTGCTGAGGCTGGATTGTTTTCATTTGTTTTAGTTGTAGATGGACACAGTATCTTTATTTTTATTTATTTATTTTTATGTAGTGCTGAGGATTTAACCCAGAACCTCATGCATGCAAGGCAAGCACTCTACGTCTGAGCTACAACCCCAGCCCCATGAGGCTGACTTTGAACTCGAGATCCTCCTGCCTCAGCCTCCAGTTAAGCTAGGATTAAAGGCATATGCCACCATACCTAGCTTAGGTTTATATTTAATAGGCTTAAATTTTAGAGCACTTTAGGTTTTAACTTTTAATTATTCTGAAAAGTATAAAGCCATGAGAAGATGTAGAAGAAACTTAAATGACTTTTATGTTCACAGAATAATTGTCAGTATAAATATTTCTTCATACACCTTTCCCAGACACACACACACACACACACATACACACACACAAATGGCCCTTCTTTCATCATCAACATCTCCCACCAGGGTGGTATAATCTTTTGAATCAATGAGCCAACTCTGACACATCATTATCACTTAATATTCATAGTTAGCATGAGGGTTCAGTCTTGGTGATTGTACATTCAGTAGGTTTGGACAATATATAAATGTGTATCATTCAATAGAGTGTCACACAGAATATTTTTATGGCCTAAAAGTCCTCTGTGCTCTATCTATTCATATCTTCTGCCCCTCTGACTCCAGAAAGCTACTGATCTTTTTACTGTCTTCCTAATTCTGCATTTTACAGAATTTCATGGATTGGAATCCATTGCATTCTTTTCAGATTACTGTCTTTCACTTCAAATAAGCATTTAAGGTTTTTCCCACATCTCCTCATTTATTTTTAAGGCTGAATAATATTATGTCATAAATGCACTGGTTCTTTTACCCACTCACAAATTGAGGACATCATTTTTGATTACAAGTTTTGGCAATGATAGATTAATCTGCTGTAAACATTTGTGTGCAGGTTTTTATGTTAATGTAAGTTTTTAATTCAATTGGGTATGCAGCAAGAAGGGCAAATCAAGATTGTATGATTAATACACATTTGATTTTTTAAGAAATGTCAAACTTTCTACCAGAATTATTTTATACTTTTGTGTCTCTGAACACCATGAATGAGAGAGCTCCTGGTACATCTAACCCTTTCCAGCATTTGACCTCCTCAGCATTAGATTTTCACCATTCTGATTCATATCCAGTGGTATTTTAATTTGCAATTTGCTAATGTCTTTTATGTTGAGCAACTTTTCATATTCTTATTTTCCATCTATATATCACATCTGGTCAGATGTCTGTACAGATCTGACCATTTTTAAAACTGTGTTGTTCATTTATTATTATTTAGATTTAAGATAATTTAAATAATTTGAATGAGTCTTTTATGAGATATGCTTTGGAAATAGTCCTCTCTGTCTCTGGCTTATCTTTTATTCTGTTTGACCTTATCTTTCACAGGGCAGAAATTTTGATTTTAACTGAGTTCAACTTAAATGGTTTTTTTCTTTTATGAATTTGGCCTTTGGTGTTTGTATATAAAATGTTATCTTGAAACACAAGGTTATTTATATTTTCTCCTAGTTTATCTAGAATATTTTATCCTTTGTGATTTACATTTATGCATACATTGTATTTTGAGTTAATTTTTGTAAGAGGTATGAGATGTGTGTATAATAATTTTTTGAAATTTATATGTTTATTTTCTGTTTCCCCAGCACCATTTGTTGAAGAGGCCATCCTTTCTCCAATGAAGATTCTCTCTCCTTAGTTAAGATTAGCTATCTTGCTGTGAATCTACTTCTGGGTGATCCTTTGTTTGGATTGTCTTTTCTTTAGTAAATGCCATACTATCTTGATGCTTGAATCTTTATGAGTCCTCAATTGATGGGGCTCCTTTCCTGTATGTGTTATTGTTTTCAAATATTAAGTGTGCAATTCAGTGTCTTTGCTTTTCTGTATAAGGTTTAGAACCAGCATGTCAGTAACACAGTTTAATTTTCTGAGAATTTAAAAATATAATAATAATATTTTAAGTAAGAATTACTTGACAAATAGTAATTGTTTATATATATATAATTTCTTTTTTGATGGTGCTGGGGGCTGAACCTAGGGTTTTGTGCATGCAAGTAAAGCATTGTACTAACTAAGCTATATCCCCAGCCCCTATAATTGTTCATATTGATGGATAAAACTTTTTGAAATTTTGTTTGGGATTGCACTGAATCTGTAGATACAACTGGGAAAAACTGGCATCTTAACAGTTCTGAGTTTTTCTTTTCTGAAGTGTGAAATATCTTTTTTTTATTTTTCAAAAATTTCTAAGTAAAGTTGTAATTTTACTCACAGTGATCTCGACCACATGTCATTAGATTTAAACAGAAGTATTTTATTTTTGGTGAAGCTATAGTAAATTCTATTATTTCTTTTTTGGGGTGAGGGTGTTGCACTATATATTGAACCTAGGGGTATTTAGCCACTGAGCCACATCCCCAGATCTTTTTATTTTTTTTTATTTACTGCACAGTCTGGCTGGGCACAAAATAACCGAGCCACCACATAGCCTTGTAGGTTCAAAACAGGAAGTCCTTTATTCTCCGCACTCAGCCTTCTCCGGGACACATCACATACCAACCAGAAATCCCTCCTCCAGAAATCCCTCCTCCTGCACTTCCCCAACCAATGGGAACCCTCTGGGAATCCCTGTGAAAATGCCAAAGTAGCATGAGAACTCCAAAGTACCAGGCAGAGGTGGACAGCAGGGGTCTAATATACAATTGAATACACAGCTTAACATAACCATTATCATCTCAATGGCTTGCTGACATCACCTCTCAACCACTCTGTTCTGGCAAAAATGCCATGCATCATTCCAACTCAGCTATGGCTCTCAGCATCTCACCCCTTCTGTTTAATTAAACACCAAGCATGTGGCTTAGGGACTTGTCTGTTAGGCTGTCCAGTACTACATATGGTCCTTACCCATCATCAGATGAGCTGACCTCAAGGCATCAGCCTTCTGTCTTAGGTTGGTACCACTGCAATTGGATCTTACCCATGACTGACTACCAGTCCAGCATACAGCCATACTTGTGGATAGGCCTATGCACCAGTGGGGTGTGAGGTTCTTTGCCTCACCTCTGTTGGCCCCCAAATTTTAGACCATCACTAGCAGAAGGGAGGATACAGAAATGCCATGAAACTAAATCAATTGGCGGCTCTTTTTGGAAAAATTGTACCACCGGTGACACCATCAGCAAAGATACTCAGGCACTACCACAATTCACTGTATCAACAGATAGTTCACAATGTATACAAGTGATACACAGTCCAGGCAAGTTCTGCAAGCAGTTCAAAGCAGAGGAATCTACCAATATTTCCATTTCCTCCCAAAGTAAATTGACTCCTTGATTGAGCATTACATGTTGAGTTATTATTCATTGATGCATCAGTTTATACAGTTTACTGTGATAGCTATTGAAGAAGCTGTAGTTTGGTTTTATCTTTGTCTTCACCTTGTCTTCACCGGAACTGGGATGAACATAAAAATTCTGGTAATGATGGGTAAAAAAGAAAATTATGTACCATTCCTACAGGTATTAAGAAAATACTTTTCTGAACAATTTACATTATCATGAACAGAATTATTAAATATAATGTAAAGGAAAGGTGAAAGTAAACAAACAGGTCTGTTGACCTCCTTATTTGTTCACATATTAAAACAATCCTCAACAGCTGTTTACCCAATTTAAATTAAACCATTTAAATCACGTGAATAATAAAAATATTTGGATCCATTATTTTATGAGTGTTCCTCATATATGATATATGGACATATGCACATGCAGACATACAACACAAAACACAAGTGTGCACACATAACATAGAACACATAATAGTAAAGGCCTCGTAGCTTTACACTGGTGAAATCTCCATTGCAATGTTTAAAAACACCACAGTATAAAAATAAAACTGATCAGAAAAACATTAACCTAGGTATGTATGAGCTCAAAAAATAAAATAGAACTTCATGATGTAGGAAAGGGCAATAATAAAATAGATATTGAAAAAAGACATCCTAGTTACCACCTGGTTTGACTCTTTTGTGGATATCCCATCCTTTTTCCTGTAACTTGCATAATGGGTCTGAAGGTATTTCCACAAGCAAGTCCCAAGGATTTTTACATTTGAAATAGGCTTTAATGTTGTTCATTATTCATTAGCATCTAGGTGTGGGAGAACAACTGTTGCAGATGTAAAAATAGCCAAGCTTGAGCACTGGATATCAGCTATTATGGATTTGAGTCAAATTGTCTTCTTTTTGGTCTGTGGAAATCGCTTTGGTTAGTCTCTCTTTAATCCAAATTGGCTGCTGTTCTGCCTGTGGAAACACACAAACAGAACCCCAACTCCAGACAATCACTGGGTCAGGACCTTTCCATTGACCTGTTAAAATATCCTTCCAAAGTACCTTAGGCTTATGTATATTTTTTTGGATACATATGTCTTTCTGCAGCACTAAGCCCTGATAAATCCAAATTTAAAAAGTTTAGAGTAAAAAGGGTTATTTTTAGTTTATCTTTGGGGGATATATATCCCTGTCCAATTCCCTCTTTTTGCTTTAATAGGTACATTTTAATAGTTTTGAGCTCTTTCAAGTCCACATGGGTGCTGGACATTTGGAGGTTAAGGAAACAGGAGAAAAGTAAATAAAGTGCCACGGAAGACAAATGAGATCCACTTAGAGAAAGTGTCCAAGCCTTGCCTGGCACGGTGATGGGTACAGAAAAGACTTCTAATGAAGCATGCAGTTAAATTTCCTGCTCAGAAGAAAGATTCAGGAACAATGTAAGACTGTCCAGTGAAGAGTGAGCCAAGCAGGATCTGCTCTGGTTATACCACCTGAGCACCAGCAAAGGTAGTTTTATAGGCAGAAAACACTTAGGCACACTCTAGAGGAAGAAGCTACTCGGGATCCGGAACCACTCAAGCAGAAGTGTAAAGGTACAGAGTGCAGATCATCCTGGTGCTAGGCTGAGGAAAGGACTGTGACTGGTAAGTGGGAGGGTAAGTTGTGAACTGCATCACAGTGATTGTTTCTTTCTGACTGGCTGAGAAAATGAGAGCATGTGATGTGCATGGTGAAGGACAGACCTGGTGTGTGCATTAAACAGGCAGAAGCTCTGTATGATCTCTGCAAGTCCCGGGGGGCGGGAGGCTACAACATAAAGGACAAGACAACTTCTAAGCCTCTCTTTCTCACCTGAGAACCTGGAACTTGAGGTGCTGTCTCCTGAGTGTTTAGTTAACGGCTAGCCCCTGTCCCACCCCTGCCATGGCACTACCCCAATTCTACTAGCTCCATATATTCTTTGCAAGAAGCAGGTAGAGCAGTCTGCCTGCTGCAGGCCACAAGCAGGACTGTGCTGTGCCACAAGAAAACTCCCCATGTCTCCTACCCTGGAATG
Source organism: Marmota monax (assembly GCF_021218885.2). Lineage (NCBI taxonomy): Eukaryota > Metazoa > Chordata > Mammalia > Rodentia > Sciuridae > Marmota > Marmota monax. The sequence continues at coordinate 21,193 of NW_026693935.1, read as the reverse complement.
TCTCCTGTGGAATGTTGAGGCACAGGGAGCCCCAGAGCCTCTGCTGTTCTTGCATACCCCTGCAGCACAGTCTTGGTTTTGCAAGTGTGGACTGCCAGGTGATTGCCACCAGCAGTGTAGCACGATGACACCCGCAGCTCAGAGCAGCAGCAAGTGTAGGAGCAGGAGCATGCAGCAGAAGGGGCCATCATTACCTAATTGCTCAGGGCTCAGGAGCCTACTCCTACGATGATCGCAGCGCCATGGTTGCAAAGGCGAGAATGAGATACAGTTTCTGTAATTTGTAAGCACCATCTCATGTGTCCTCCCAGGGGAAGAAGTGCCAGGACATTCACTGGGGGGGTTCCTGTAGAGTGACAGTGGGCAGCAAGGCTGGTGGGCCACTTTGCCCCCTGAAACTTAGGAGGCTGGTGTATGTATAGGGCTCACATCTGTGCACTTGTAAAAAGCCAGGGAACCAAGCACTGCGAGAGGATGTTGAGAAGCTTGGGAGGTGCCTGCTCACAGTCTTAAGGCATTGGAAAACCGAGCCTAAGCTGCTTGGACCTCCAGGGTTGCAGGAAAATTGTTGCAGATCAGGGTGGCCTGTGGGTGCTTGGGCTGTCCCCTGGGAGTGCCACTGCCACATGGTCACTTAGGGTTTGGTGCTAAACTCGCTTGCTTTCAGGGATCAATCAAGACTTTGGTCTCTCCATTATTAGCTTGTCTTTTGGAGTGGCAGGCCTGGCGCAGGTATGCTGTATACTGTTGGAAGGTTTCCCCAAAGTCAGGGTCCCCCAAAGCGGGTAGGGGGTTGTTGCTATGGTCCCTGTGATTCTAAGGGCTCGTGTCATGTGGTGCTGTGACCACTTACAGAGCATGGAGATATGGGAAGTTTGTGTGTGTGTGTGTGTGTGTGTGTGTGTATTTATACCTATTTATGTTTGAGCATGGGGGTGGAAATCATGAAGGTGTAATTCTTGAACTACTGGCTCATTAAATGTAGAGACCAGTGAAGCACGTGTCAGCATGCATGCGTGTGTGTGTGCAAGAACAGGGAGGCTGCTTGGAATTATCCCATTTGGTGGCATGCAGGAAGAGGTAAGCACCACACTAACACAATTCTTTCTCCCTTTTTGGATTTCTCCTTCCTCCCTCTGGTTTGTTGGAACACTGTGGATAGATATGTCCTTGCCTGAGGCATTGCTCAGCTCCAAGCTGGAGTTGACAGCCTCAGGACCAAAGAAGAGCTACAGCTTCTTGCTGGGAATAACCTAGTTAGCCTATGCAGGATTCTTCCTTCTCTATTCCAGACCCCTCCTGGAAGGATATCTCTTGCAGGATTTCTAGTACCTGGATCTCTGCTGGCACTTCTTCCCAGCAGTGGAAAAGATCCCATTCTCCCATTGCTGTTCCTTTGACAATCACAGAAGTTCCTAGAGATGGGTGGATCTTGAAATACTAACCAGTTGCTAACTTTTAGGTGTGACAGCCTTGATAATGTATTTGGATAATTTGTATGATAATATTGTAAAGGACAACTTTTTTGGGCTCTGCCTCATATTTTGTTGGGGAATGGACAGACTACCTTGTGCATTAAATTGGGTGGGTGAAAGCTTTGGAAAGGGTGAAACCCAGAACAAACATCAACCTGGGTATGGTCTAACTTGAGCTGCATGCTGACTCATCACTGCTCTGTTTTTTGAGGTACCATTTGCCCAGGACCTAGCTCTAAGTTTCACTGGTACCTTGCTCACAGGGAGTGTTTAAAGATGTCTTACTAATAGCAATACAGTTTATTATTTTTCTTAGTGGAAAATTATTTACAAACTTTTTAAAAATAATTAAAGTCAAATTAGATGTTTCTTAAAACTAAGAAATCTTTTCTTCAAACTAAATAACAAATATTTAGTTGTTGGATTATTTCTACATTCAAATATTTAACCAAACTTGATAGAGTTAAATTAGCTAGGGAAATTTGGATGGCTTTTTGCACTTTGTGTAGGTGTTTGTGCAGATCTTGAAGGAGGTAGCAGTGTGTAGCAGGGATATTTTTTGGTGGGGGTTTAGTATTAATATCTCAAAGGAAAATATACCTTTTTATTAATATTTTGTAATTTTGCTGTGGAAATTCTCAAATGTTTTACGAGCTACCTTGCCTACTGCCCTCATTCCTTTCTGGTTTATTCCTTTAACCTGAGAATGTTGATGGTTCAGAAATGATAATGGGGTTAGTAATGGAGAGCTTATCATTCCACATTAAATTAATCTGTGTTATTCCCTAGGTTTTTATTTATTTGTATGTGTAACCTCATCAATATGATTTCTTTCATCTGTTTTTAAAAAGCAGATATCCCAAGGGGTATTAAACCTTGATAAAATAGTTGTAAAATCGTTGATATACTGGATAAAATAGTTGTAAGCTTAAGATTTCCCAGTAGTAATAGGTGAAGTGCCATGTGTAGAATAAGAAAATGGAGTGATCATTAGGACACGTGTTGTGAAGTTGGCCAGACATCTCACATGTCTGGTTGGAGTATCCTGATAATTATCTCCAGTGGGGCTCTACCTGAAAACTGTGTCTAGCACTTCCGCACATGGAGCTGCATTGCTGTCCACTGTCCACAGCTTTGTTTTTTCTGCAAGAGGGCTGAGAGCACTGTTGAGGGAAATAGAAGTGAAATTGTTAATAGGCTGATTCCAGTAGTTCTGTCTGCTCCTGTAGAATAAGCCTTCATGTATGAGGGTTTTTGTCATTGTTTGGTGCTCTGTCCCATCACCTTGCCATCATGCTGTGGCTTGTGATCCTGTCAGCATTTCTCCAAATGGTGGCCATCAACTTGGCTTTGGCATCTTCCCACCAGCTGGAGACAAGATTCCTCTGGTCTACTTATCCTTAGCGATCCCAAGAGTATGTTGTGTAAACTCTGCATGGCTGGGATACTTATCTTAGATGAATCATGTAGTGAAATAAACCTTAAGCTCAAAAAGGATTTGTTCACTGTCATGTCTAAGTACATCTATCATTTGAAATTTATTGCTTTGTTGTATTTTTAAAATATTAACAACTTTCCAACATAGTAAGAAACGGTAATTTGGTATTTAACAAATGTGGAACATTTTAGTTATGCTTCTCTTTCCCAAGAAGTTTATAAAATTTCATACAAGGAATTGCTCTGACTTTTATAAAAGTCATAATATAAAATGACGTTAGTCAAGGTGGATTTTTTTTAATCACTTGCCTTTCATTTGCTTTGTGCAAGCACAGGTAGTTACATTCCTTTTGGGATGTACTGTTATGTAGTTTTACATTCATGCAAAGATGGGAGTTAAAACTTAGTCCCAGCTGCAGGAGGCATCCTGCTGGAAATGCCCACAACCCTCCTTTGCCCTTTGTTTGCTGAAGGAACCTATTCACTGTAGGTTTCTTCTTAGTGCTTATATATCTTGCTCTATGGTATCCAGAAGCATCATAGAAAGTATTTATCAATTCCTAGCAACAGTCATGCAGTGTCAATGCTAATGCCCGACTCAGTGTAGGCTTGGTGGGATGCATTTTCCCTGTTTGCAGAGGTCTAAATGATTTAGGGGCTGGAAGCTATGTTGCAGCTTGCAGAACCCAGACTAAAACTCAGACACATAGCTAAGAATATCTTCTTAAAGTAAGGAAAGAAAGGCTGTTTGAGAATGTTTTAAGTTTACAGTAGCTTTCTTAACTGTAGGAATGTCACTGGAGACACAGCAGTGTAAATTAGCACCTCTTGCTCTCTTGATAAGGAAATCATGGGGCAGCTTTAGATAAACAGGCACTGAGGTATTTTCTCCAGGAACTGATTGAGAGCACCCCCAGGCTTATTACATTATCAGACTTTTCATTTAGAAATTAGTTTGTACACACTGCCAAGAGGAGCAAGATCTAAAACATTTAGAGACTAATTTATTTAATGTTCATTTTTATTTGTACTTTGGCTTTAGATAAGTGTTCTTTATCAAGGCTGATTTTCCCAAAGATGGATTCCAAACAAAGCTGGGCTGCTCTGCTGCTGTCGAGAGCAATTTTGGACAGGGAAAAAGGAGGAGGCATGAGTTTGTTTCCTACAACTCTGACACTGTGGAAGTATTTTAACTCAGAAATATTTTTTGAGCACCTTTTATATGTGTAGTGTGAAATAAGGTTCTGAGAAAGCATTCAATATAAATAGAGAAGTTATTTGTAAGTATAAATGCAAAGGAAAGGCTTGAATGCTGATTGGAAGAAAAATATGCATATCTGATCTCTAGGCTTAGTGTAGGAAGAGGCCATTGGAAATCATTCCCCAGGCTGCTCCAGCTCATGAACTTTTCAGATAAGAAAACTAAAGCTGAGAGAGCAAAAATGACTTGGCCCAGTGACACCCTGTGGTTGATGGTGGGAGTAATGCACAGTGTATAAAATGTCTGGGGCAGTGCCAGAGATGTGGTGTCTGAGCACAGTTCACTTGTAGATTAGGCCCCCATCCAGATATTCTGTTCCACCCTCAGTGCCACCTTTCTAGAGTTCCCCATCTTTATATGCCCTCTTGTCTTTCAGCCACTGAAAAGGAAGCTTTCCCTTCTTTCCTAAGAGTACAAACCCTGAAGCACTCTGAATCCTGGGTAACCATGGGGAGTCCATCCTTTTCTTTGCCTCCCTATTTGTTCCTTCTGGTTGACCTTGATGCATGTGAATTCCTGCTGTCTTAAACTTTCTTTGTTTTGCTTCATATAGCTGCTCATCTCCTCTAAATTGGTCTCCAGGTTCTGTTTGTCTCCCTACATAATTACCTAGAATCCATTCTGTGTCAAAATCCACTTTGAAACCTGCGTGTTGCCAGCTGCCTCTGCCTTGACAAATCTAAAGTTTCTCTTCCATCCCTCACCCCTGCCCAAAGTCAGCCAGCCTTGTCTTCCTTTCTGAAGCTACTCTATCTGGCCATACAAACTTGGTACATTCTGAGATTTGGTTATAAATCTCTGAGCATGATTTTGGGGGATTCATTTTCCTCTTCCTTCTACATCTCTGTGGTTCTCTAAAAATATTTTATTGTTTCCTCTTTTCTCTCATCTGCCTTCATGAAATCATTTTTGTCATATAATCTGGGATTTTTTGAAACATGGAAATGAAAAGTTTAATAATTTCATCAGGCTCTGAGAGCTAGAGATAGAAGGGACATCTGGGGTCTCTTTTATGGGAGGTAATCCAATTTATAATGTCTCCACCTGAACCTTCACAGAGAACCCACTGTGTGGACTCTCTCTGATCCAGTGAGGAGGCCCATGGAACAGAGTAGAGGAGAGTGTGGCTGCAGAGATATTGATCAAGATCTCTGGAGACAAATCAGGAAGCAGGTTTCATTTTATTGCACAGTTAAGATTATATATATATATATATATATATATATATATATATATATATATATATTTTTTTTTTTTTTTTTTTTTTTAGGTAGTAGCTAAGCAGATTACATGCAGCACCAATGCAATTTCTGCTAACCATTCTTGCAGTGACCAATACAAGAACAGGCCATGAAGAGAGTGCAGGGATTGCAATATAGATATCAAGGAGGAAATTTAAAAAATTCTTAGATGTAAATGAGAACACAGACACAACAAATTGAAATTTCTGGGACAATATGAAAACAATATGAAGTGGAAAATTCCTTTCACAGATTTCATTCCTTAAAAGAATAAAAAGCCAACAAAAGAAATGACATCACACTGTATCTCAATGCCTTAAAAATAGAGGAAGAAATCAGCAGAAAATGCAGTAGAAGGCAAGCCATAATTAAAATAAGAGTTAAAATAAAGGAAATCAAAAAAAGATACATTTGGAAAAATTGACAAAACTCAGAAAAAATACATAACATTTGATAGACCCTTAGCCATACTAATGAAGAGAAGAAGAGAGAGAACACAAATTGCTAGCATACATGATGAAGAAGGCAATATCAAAACAGACACTACAGAAAAACAGAAGATAATTAGAAATTACTTTGAAACCATAAATCTAATAAAATAGAAGATAGTAAAGGCATAGGTAAATTCCTAAAGTCATATGACCTGCCCAGATTAAGCCAGAAAGATATAAATGACTTAAAGAGACCAACATCAAGTGAGGACATAGAAGAAGCTATCAAAAGTTTATCAAACAAGAAAAGGCTGGGACAGGATGAATATATAGCCAAGTTCACAAGACCTCTAATGAAGAACTAATACTTCAATCTATTTCAGCAAATAGAAAAAAAGGAGTACTTCCAACTTCATTCTATGCAGCCAATATCACCCTGATTTCAAAACCAGAAAAAGACAACTCAAAGAAAAAAAAAATCAGACCAATGTATCTAATGAATATAGATGCAAAAATCCTCAATTAAATTCTGGAAAATAGAATACAAAAACAAATCAAAAAGAACATGCACCATGATCAAGTGAGATTCATCTCAAATATGCAAGGTTGTTTCAACATACCGAAATCAATCCATGTGATTAACCACATCAATAGAATTAAAGATAAGAACCATAAGACCATCTCAAAAGTGGAACAAAAATAATTTGACAAAATATTAGTTCCTGTTATCCTGAGTTTTTCCAGTTTTTCCATAGAGGTGTTCAAAACACTGGAAAAACTCGGGATAACAGGAACTAATCTCAACATCATAAAGGCAATCTATGCTAAGACTCAGGCCAACATCATGCCAAAACAGAGAAATGGAAGACATTCCCTCTAAAAACTGGAACAACATGAGAATGCTCTGTTTCACCAATTCTATTCAACATAGATCTTGAAACACTGGCCAGAGCAATTACAGAGACAAAGGAAATCAAAGGGATATGTATAGGAAAAGAAAAAACTTATATAAACACTATTTGCTGATGATATTATTCTATACCTAGATGACCCAAAAAGCTCTAACAGAAAACATCTAAAACTAGTAAATGAATTCAGCAAAATAGCAGGATATAAAATCAACACCAATAAATCAAAGGAATTTCTGTATATAAGCCTCTGAGGAGGAAATAATGAATGAAATTAAAAGCTCCATGAGAGTGTAACCAGCAGATTAAACAACTTAGAAGATAGGACATCAGACAACAAAAACATAGTATAACATATCAAAAAGAATATAGACAGCACGAAGAGACAGAGCAGAAGCCAGGAACAGAACTTCCAAGAAAAATGAGATTCCATAAAGAGACCAAATTTAAGAGTTATTGTGATGGAGGAAGGTATTGTGGTCCAAACCAAAGGAATGAGAAATATGTTCAATGCAACAATATTGGAAATCTTTTGAGAAATGAAGATTGAAACAGGTATTCAAATCCTAGAATCCTACAGGATGCCGAATGTGAAAAAGAACCAAACCGAGACACATTATAATGAAAATGCCCAACATACAGAACAAGAACAAAAATTTAAAAGCCATAACGGAAAGGATGCAGATTACATATAGGGTACACCAATTAGGATAACGGCTGATCTTTCAACACAGACCCTGAGAGCTAGAAGATCCTGAGACAATATATTTCTAACTCTGAAAGATAGTGGGTTCCAACCGAGACTCTTGTATGCATCAAGACTAATCTACACATTTAATGATGAAATAAAAACCTTCCATGATAAGCATAAGTTAAGAGAATTTGCAGGTTGATAAGCAGCTAAACACATACTTGGAAAATTTTTTCATGGAAAGGAAATGAAAAATAACAATGAACACCAAGAGTGGGAGGGAGGACACTAAAGGAAAAACTAAGCAAAGAGGAAAATCAAGTCAAGTTAAATAAAAAAAAAGTGAACAAATATGGGTGGAAATACAAACCATATCTCAATAATAACCCTAAATGTTAATGGCTTAAACTCACCATGGAAAAGACATAGACTAGTAGACTGGATTTAAAAAAAAAAAAAAAGATCCTACAATATGCTGCCCAGAGGAGACTCATTTGATAGGAAAAAAAAAAAAAAATACACAGATTAAAGGTGAAAGGTTGGAAAAAACCATACCACTCACATGGACTTCAGAAGCAAGCAGATGTGTCCAAACTCATGTCAAATAAAGGAGACTTCTAGCCAAAGTTTATCAAAAGGGATAAAGAAGGACCTCACATACTGCTAAAGGGAACCATACACCAACAAGACATACTAATCATCATGGTGCAGCTATGTTCATCTAAAAAATCTTCTAAAGTTCAAGAGTTAAATAGACCACAGCACAATAATCATGGGTGATTTTAACACACCTCTCTCAGCACTGGAGAGGTCGACCAAAAAATTTGAAAAAAAAAAAAAAAGAAACTATAGAACTCAATAACACAATTAATAACAGATTTAATTGACATATAAAAATATCAAACAACATCTAGAGGATGCCCTGTCTTCTCAGCAGCACATGGATCCTTCTCAATAATAGACCCTATATTATGCCAAAGCTCAACTCTTATCAAATAAAAAGGAGTAGAGTTACTACCATGCAACTTACCTTTTTGTAATGGAATGGAATTGGAAATCAATGATAAAATAAGGAAGAAAAATTTCTTTATCACAGGGATAATGAAAAATATGCTACTGAATGAACAATAGTTTAAAAAAGACATCAAGGAGGAAACAAAAAATTTCTTAGAGGTAAATGAGAACACAGACACAACATATCAAAATCCTTGGGACACTATGAACGCAGTACTAAGAGAAAAATTCATTGCATGCAGTGTATTCCTTAAAAGAAGAAAGTGTCAACAAGTAAATGAGCAGACACTACACTTAATACCCCTAGAAAAAGAAGAACAAACCAGCATCAAAAGTAGTAGAAGGAAAGCAATAATTAAATTCAGAGCTGAAGTCAATAAAATTGAAACAGAAGAAATATTTGGAAAAATTTTCAAAACTCAGAGTTTGTTCTTTGAAAAAATACATGCGATTGACAGACCCTAAGCCATGCTAGTGAAGACAAGAAGAGAAAGCAACCAAATTATTAGCATAAGTGATGAAAAAGGCAATATCAAAACAGACACTACAGAAATACAGAAGATAATTAGAAAGTATTTTGAAACCACAATTCTAATAATAAAGAAGTTAGTGAAGGAATCAATAAATTCCTAAAGTCATATGACATGCCCTGAGAAAGCCAGAAAGATATATACGAATTAAAGAGAACAATAGCAAGTATGGAAATAGAAGAATACATCAAAAGATTACCAACAAAGGAAAGCCCAGGACCAGATGGATATATAGCCAAGTTTTACAAGACCACTCAAGAAGAATTAATACTAATACTCTTCAATCTCTTTCAGGAAGTAGAAAAAGAGGGAGTACTTCCAACTTCATTCAATGAAGCCAATATAAACATGATTCCAAAACCAGACAAAGACACCTCAAAGAAAGAAAACATCAGACCAATCTCTCTGATGAATATAGATTCAAAAATCCTCAATTACATTCTGGCATGTTGAATACAAAATCATATCAAAAAGATCATGGACCATGATCAGATGGGTGTCATCCCAGATAGGCAAGGTTGGTTCAACAAATGAATGAAACGGAAATCCAAATCCTAGAGTTCTACAGAACACAGAATGTGAAAAATATCCACAAAAGACACATTATAATGAAAATGCCCAACATTCAAAACAAGAAGAAAAATTTAAAAGCCACAAAGAAAGGAAGCAGATCACATATAAGGGTATACCAATTAGGTTAAAGGCTGATCATTCAACACATACTCTGAAAGCTAGAAGATCCTGGATCAATATATTTCCAACACTAATAGATATTCCATTCTAAACGAGATTTTTGTATGCAGCAAGACTAAGCCTCAGGTTTGAAGATGAAATAAAAAACTTCCATGATAAACAAAAGTTAAGAGAATTTGAAGGTAGAAAAACAGAGGGGCAATACATCCTGGGCAAAAGTTTTCATGAAGAGGAAATGAAAAATAACAATGAAAACCAACAGTGGGAGGGAGTACACTAAAGGAAAAACTAATCAAAGAGGTAAATCAAGTCTAGTTAGATAATAAAAATAAACAAATATTGCTAGAAATACAAATCATATCTCAATAGTAACCCTGAATATTAATAGCTTAAACTCACCCTTTAAAAGACATACGCTAGTAGACATGATTTAAAAAAAAAAAGAAAGATCCTACAATTTGCTGCCTACAGGAGAAACATTAGATAGGAAAAGACATACACAGACTGAAGGCAAAAGGTTGGGAAAAATCATGCCACTCACATTGACCTTGGAAGCAAGCAGGTGTGTCCAAACTCATATCCATTAATAAAGACTTCTAGCCAAAGTTTATCAAAGGAAATAAAGAAGGATACTACATACTGCTCAAGGGAAACATACACCAACAACACATAACAATCATTAATATATATGCCCCCAAGCCATGGTGCAGATATGTTCATCTTAAAAAGTCTTCTCAGTTTCAAGAGTCTAATAGACCACTGCACAATAATCATGGGTGATTTTAAACTCTATCACCACTGGGGAGATTGTCCAAAAAAATTTGAACAAATAAACTATAGAACTCAATAGCACAATTAATAACATAGACTTAATTGACATATATAAAACATCAACCAGCATCAAGTGGATACCCTGATTTCTCAAAGCACATGAATCCTTCTCAAAAATAGACCCTATATTATGCCACAGGGCAACTCGTTGTAAAGACAAAGGAGTAGAGATTCTACCATGATTTATCCCATTGTAATGGAATGAAATAGGAAATCAATAATAAAATGAGGAAGAAAAATTCCTTCATCACATGGAGAATGAACAATATGCTACTGAACGAACAATTGCTTACAGAAGACATAAAGAAAGAAATTAAAAAAAAATTCTTAGAGGTAAATGAGAACACAAACACAACACATCAATATCTTTGGTACACTATGAAAGCAGTACTAAGAGGAAAATTAATTGCAAGAATTTTATTCCTTAAAAGAAGAAACAGCCAACAAGTAAATGTCCACACACTACATCACAAAGCCCTAGAAAAGAAGAAAAAAAACAGCAACAAAATCAGTAGAAAGTAAGCAATAATTAAAATCAGAGCTGTATTCAATGAAATTGAAACCAAAGAAACATTTGGAAAAATTGACAAAATTCAGACTTTGTTCTATGAAAAAATACATAAAATTGACAGACCATTAAGTGTGCTAATGAAGAGAAGAAAAGCGAGAACCCAAATTACTAGCGGCAATATCAAAACACACTACAGAAATGCAGAAGATAATTAAAAATTATTTTGAAACCGTATTCCTAATAAAAAGAAGATAGTGAATGCATCGGTAAATTCCTAAAGACATATGACCTTTTCTGTTGAGCCAGGAATATATACACTACTTAAAGAGACCAATAGCAAATGAGGAAATAGAAGAAGCCATCAAAAGATTACCAACCAAGAAAAGCCCAGGACCAGCCACGATTTACAAGACCTCTCAAGAAGAACTAATACCAATACTCTTCAATCTCTTTCAGGAAACAGTGAAAAGGGAGTACTTTCAACTTCATTCTATAAAGCCAATATCACCATGAATACAAAACCAGTCAAAGACACCTCAAAGAAAGAAAACTTCAGACCAATATTTCTAATGAATATAAAAGCAAAAATCCTCAATTAAATTTTCGAATGACGAATACAAAATCATAAAAAGATCGTGGACCATACTCAGGTGGGAGTCATCCCAGGTATGCAAGGTTGCTTCAACATGTGGAAATCAAACAATGTAATTCACCACAGCAATAGACTTCAAGATAAGAACCATATGACCATCTTAATAGGTGCAGAAAAGGCATTTGACAAAATACAGCACCCCTTTATATTCAAACCCCTGGAAAACTAGGGATAACAGGAACTCATCTCAACATCATAAAGGTTATAAACGCTAAGCCTCAGGCCAACATCATTCTAAATACAGAAAAATGGAACACATTCCCTCAAAAACCTGCAACAATACAGGAATGCTCTTTTTATCACTTCTATTCAACATAGATCTTGAAACACTGGCCAGAGAAATTAGCGAGACAAATGAAATCAAAATGATATGTATAGGAAAAGAAGAACATATATTAGCACTATTTGCTGATCATATAATTCTATACCTAGAAGACCCAAAAATCTCCACAAGAAAACTTCTAGAACAAGTAAATGAATTCAGCAAAGTAGCAGGATATAAAATCAACACCAATAAATTAAAGGAATTTCTGTATATAAGCTTCTGAGACGGAAATGTTGAAAACTGCCCCATTCACAATAACTTAAAAAATAAGACACTTGGAAATGAATTTTAAAAAAGAGGTGAAAGATCTGTACAATGAAAACTACAAAACCCTATTGAGAGTAATGAACAAAACCTTAAAAGGTAGAAAGATCTCCCTTCTCTTGGCTAGGCAGAATTAATTTTATCAAATTGGCCATACTACCAAAAGCACTAAACAGATTTAATGCAGTTATGATCAAAATCCCTATGGCATTAACTTCTTACCTATAGAAAACCAGATGAGATTTTTAGGGAAAGAACCAAGTTGGCAGAGTAGAGGAGATACCACATCTGGGGATCTGTGCACAAATGTGAGAAAACAGTCAAAATGCCTCTCCACCAGGTCCTGCCATGATGGAAAAACTACATCTCAGAGCATGTGACAGGATACCATACAGTGAAACTTTCATAGATTCCACCAGAGTGGTGAGCACGACACAGAACACAGAGGCTTTGCTTGCCGATCTCCAGACATCAGCCCCAAAGCCCGCAATCTGAAAAGGCACACAGACCACAAATGGCAGATCAGAAGTATAAAATCAACAATGCTACACAACTCTAGATTGCCAGATTATGCTCCACTCCTAAGCAGGTCACCAGACTGAGTTCTTTCCATAGCACAAGGTCATACCAGCATCCCCAATTCACCAAACTCCCCATGCCAGAAACAGACAGAATCCACCTTGGAAAACCATCCTCGCCATCTCTTGGTGTGCATGGTTACCAGTGCAGTTCTGCTGCTGACCAGGTACCTGATTCCCAACTCCCCACCCACAGATGTGATAACTCAAAACCTTTCTCACAATCTTTGGGGGTCATGGCTATCAAGGCAGAACTGCAACTGTACAGTCACCTGGTTTCCAACTCACAGAGACTAAGAGCAAGGAGGTTCCAGACAGACGCTAAAGCCCTCTCACACTCCTTACTACCACTACCCCAAGGGCAGAGACTCAAACTTGGAATAGACAACAGCACCTACTAGAAGAAAAGAAAACAGAATTTTAGGAGATATTGTTTTCTCTTATCATCCATTTTCCTCTACCCTTTCCACTCTGGTCCTCATAACCCAAACATACGTGAAACCAAAAACTTTGCATGAGATAGGACTTTAAGAACTTAATCACCATTATAATATGATATAGAGGAATTTCATAATCCCCTCTTTTTTCTTATTTTCTCTATCTTTTTTTCTTTTCTTTTAATTTTTCTTCCTCCCTCTCACTTTCAACCTCCTTTTACTATTTTTACTCTTGTTAATTTACTAAATACATACAGGTGTATGTATGTATTTCGTCCCTAAACTACCTCCTGTCTATTAAAACATACCTCTACATAGAACAAATGTGTGCATATAATTTTAAGTAAACCTCAGTGAAGACATTAGAACATTTCCATATTTAAACAATTTTCACTTAGTGGACAACTACTACATTACAAACGTAGCAGCTACCCTTTAACACTTCCTCACATTGAGAGAATGCCACACTAGATTTAACAAAATAGAAAAGAGAAAAACACTGTTCAAATACATTGGGCACTCCAAATCTTCTGTTTATGAGAAAGCAATGGCCACACTGGGCATCTCAGCTAGGGACCTGAGCTCTAGGCAGAATTTTGAACAGCATCTTCACCACTACTTAAAAACTGTTTTCTTGTGACAGTAATTGTGGGGAGCAATAAAGTGGAAGCATGTTATACTGGTTTCTCTTGTTTATTTATCGCACAAATTAGGAAACCACATGATGACCTAAAAACCACTGTCTGATTTTTTGTATGTATGTATTTCTTTTTTTAATTTTTTTTATATATAACAACAGAATGCCCTAAAATTCATATTACACATACAGAGCACATTTTTTTTTATATCTCTGGTTGTACACAAAGTAGAGTCTCATGCTTTGTGGCTTCATACATATACTTAGGGTAATAAAAACCATCACATTCCACTGTCTTTCTTACTCCTATGCCCCCTTCCTTCCCCTCCATCTCCCTTTCTCCTTTGCCTTATCTGGAGTTTATTTAATCCTACCATCCTGTCCCCTCCTACATCATGTTATGAATTAGCATCCTTAAATCAAAAAAATAATTTCGCATTTGTTTCTTGGAGACTGGCAAATTTCACTTAGCATTATATTCTACAGCTCCATCAATTTACCAGAAATTGTCATAATTTTATTCTCTTCTAACGCTGAATAATAGTCCGTTGTGTATATATACCACATTTTCTTTATCCATTCATCTAATGAAGGGAATCTAGGTTGGTTCCACAGTTTAGCTATTGTGAATTGTGCTGCTGTAAACATTGATGTGTCTGTGTCCATGTAGTATTCTGTTATTAAGTCCTCTGGGTATAGAACAAGGATTGGGATAGTTGGGTCAAATGGTGGTTCCATTCGAAGTTTTCCAAAGAATCTCCATACTGCTTTCCAGACTAGCTGCACCAATTTGAAGTCCCAACAGCATTGTACGAGTATGTACATTTTACCCACATCCTTGCCAACAATTATTGTAGTTTATATTATTAAATGAAAGGAGTAAGATGAAATCACAGAGTAGTTTTAATTAGCATTTCTCTAATTGCTAGGAATGTTGAACAATTTTTCATGTATGTGTTTATAGATTGTATATTATCTTCTCATCTTCTGAGAAGTGTCTGTTCAATTTCATGGTCATTTGTTGATTTGGTTATTTCTTTTTTTTTTCTTTTCCTTTTTGTTTGTTTTAAGATTTCTGAGTTCTTTATATATTCCAGAGATTAGTTCTATATCTGATGTGCATGTGGTAAGAATTTGTTTCTGAATAGTAGGCTCTGTTCATTTCAATGATTATTTCTTTTGCTAAGAACAGTTTTAGTTTGCATTCATCCTATAAATTGATGCTTAATATTAATTATTGTGCTATGGACTCATTTAAAAAGTGGTGGAATAATCAGATATGATGGAGATTTGGGCCTAATTTTTCTTGTAAGAAACATAGTGTCTCTGGTATAATTTCTATGTCCTTGATTCAATTTGAGTTGATTTTTGTGCACGGTGAGAGATAGGGTTTGATTTCATTTTATTGCATATAAATTTCCAATCTTTCCAACATTATTTGTTGAAGAGGCTATCTTTTCTCCAATGTATATTATTGATGCCTTTTTCAAATATAAGATGACTGTAATTATGAGAGTTAGTCTCTGTGTTATCTATTCTGTACCATTGTTATACAAGTCTATTTTGGTGCCAACACCATACTTTTTTGTTATCATTGATCTGTAGCATAGTTTAAGGTCTGGTATCATGATGTCTGCTTCACTCTTCTTGCTAAAGATTGCTTTAGCTATCCAGTGTCTCTTATTTTGTCAGATACATTTTACGACTGCTTTTTCTATTTCTATGAGGAATGTCATTGGAATTTTGATTGAAATTGCATTAAATTTGTATAATTCTTTTGATGTTATGGTCATTTTACAACATTAATGCGTTCTATCAAAAAAAAATATAAATCTTTCCATCTTCCCATGTTTTCTTTGATTGTTTTTCTTAAGATCCTTTAGTTTTTATTGTAGAGGTCTATCACCTCTTTTCTTAAGTTGATTTCCAAGTATTTTATTATTATTTTTGATACTATTCTAAATGGGGTAGTTTTTCTCATTTTCCTTTCAGTGGATTTGTTACTAATATACAGAAATGCCTTTGATTTATGAGTGTTGATTTTGTAGCCTGTTACTTTTCTGACTTCATTTACTAGTTCTAGCAGTTTTCTGATTGAATTTGGTGGGTCTTCTAGGTATATAATTATATTGTCAGCAGATAGTGCTAATGAGTTCTTCTTTATCTATTGATATTCCTTTAGTTTCTTTCATCTGTTTAATTGCTCAGGCTACTATTTCAAGAACTATATTAAATAGAAGTGGTAAAGGAGGGCATTTGTGTCTTTTTCCAGATTTTAGAGGAAATGCTTCCATTTTAATCTTTTGTGTTCTATGATGCTACTTAACGTTGTGGCCATGGCCATGTAATCCATCAAAGGGACAAACTCAGTTCTTTTATCGTAGGATCTATATGCCAAAATATCATTTGTTTGAAGCTACATATTAGAAAGGAAAGGCACAGAACATTTCCATAATAGCAAAAAATATTGAATGGTGATGTTCTATAAATTACCAGGTGCAAATATAATGGACAATATGACCTATTTAGAGTTCAAATCTAGTACCTTGCCACAAATTCATAGTGGTAACTGTGTTCTGATATAAATTTTTGCCAAAAAGAATTAATAAATAAAATAGAGTGGTGTGGATACAGCCATCAGGTGCTACTTTCAAAAATTCTGTTCCAGAAAATCTACCACGTTGTACCTGAGCTCTTCCAATAACAGGATTCCAAGCATCTCCCTGGGAGGCCCCCTCCCACTCTGGTAAATGCCAGTAACTCTTTAGGTGTCCATCAGAATGCCTCTTACCTTCTAGGCTAATGAGGAAACTGGACAGGCAGATGACAACTGTCACTCCAGATAAGTCCTGTGAATGGGCATTCATAGCCATTCTGAGTCTGAATCTGCTGGCATTGGGACCACACTTAGAGAACCTCTGCTCCAGCAGATTCCAATATTTAGGAGATTGGGCTGGTTTTAGAACAAGTAGTAGAAGAACATGACTCAGAAGCCAACTGTTTTAAATGTAGAGGATATTGTTGAAATAAGACAAAAATCACCACCACCACTAACAACAACAACAACAACATGAAGCCCTCAAATTGGTTATTGGGGAAATAATGGGGAAACAATATTACAGGTCATCTTTTAACTACTGACATCACATTTTTAAAATTTTTATTACCTAAGGCTTTATATATCTCTCAGTCTCTCTCAATCTTACTCTAAATCTCTCTCTCTCTCTCAATCTCTTTCTCAATCTCTCGCTCTCGCTCTCTCTCTTCTCTCCTCCTCCTCCTCCTCCTTACCTCTCTCTGTCTCCCCCTTCCTCTCTCCCTCTCCATGCTCATTCACACCCTAAGAAGGAGTCAACAGAAAGGAGGTCATATCAACACCCTGGATAGCCAACTTGGGCAGTTTCCTCATGGGAATGGGTCCTGGTTCAGATTGTATTTGACAGAATGTTCCAACCTTTTAAATTAGATTGCAAAGTCCCTCTGCAAATGGCCCAGATTTCCTGCTGGTTTTCAATAATGCCACCAAATGCAGAGTGGCTAGGTTTTCCATGGCAGACTTGAGCTGCAGATTACAAAGACCCTCACCATGCATGGTGATTTTATGGCTGGGAGCAACATGGGCCAGAGTCCCAGCCCTTGCATGAATTTGGTTTTAATCATATTGATGTGTACTTGAGAGGTGGATGACTTCCCACCATCATTATTTCCAAGTGGGGGATGGAAATGTTCAGAATAACTGAATAAACATAAAATTGTAGGGAAAAGAAGTCATTACATAATGACAGCTCCATTAACTCTGCCAGGCAATATTCTAAAAGATTTGTAAAAATTCATTAGGTTTTTCTATAACACTATGACATGGACTTACTATTACTTTTCTGCAGATGAGGAAACTGAAGCACAGAGAGATGATGTACTTTGCACAAGGTCATGCACCTGGTGAGTTAGGGTTGGAAGCTGTGCAGCTGTGGCCCCAGAGTGTCTTATACTAAAAAAATGTACTTGGAGTATCCCTCTGCTGGCAGCTCCTCCTTTCACCCAGGTGCCACCTCTTTCCACTATCAGTTTAGGAAATTCTGGTGCCTCATCTTGGGGTGAAGCCACTAGCAGCACCTCCCCACCTATAGGAATCTTCGAGGCAGAGTCATGGAACTGAGGCCAGGGGATTACATCAAATGTCAGGATTGCTGGGGGGGAGGCAAACATGGAGACATGCCGGACTTTCATGTCACTGGAATTGAACTGGAAATAGGCAGTTTTGGAAGTGCCCAACACCTTGTACCCCCAGAGGGGTATTGGCTACTGGAATGAGAATGAAATCTGTATTGAGAATAACCAGAACTGCAAATTGGGTCCTGGTGGCATCCAAAACCCTAAATCAAGCTGGGCTAGCTGCTGAAACCTGTGATTCCACGTTGGACATTTAGAAAATCTTTCCCAATACTGTTTAAGTTGCTTAAAGTCTATCCGCTATCACTTATACTGGAAAGAGCTCTACCTGAGAGAGGCTGGCCAACAAAGAAACATGGTTTGGTCCAAATAATAACCCAGTTCCACCCACAAATGAAAGCCTATCTGCATGCTCCATATGCTCCATTCCCAGTGACACAAATCCCAAATGCTACTTCCTGGCCAAAACTTTCTCAGGATGCACCAGGCAGAATTACCTGTCAATGCTCTTTGTTGTCACCATACAAAACTTGTAGCTACTTAGAACTTATTTTAATCTGCCTTGAAATACACTAAGGTATATCTAAAAATATTCATCAACATTTATCAAATGTTTCTGATGTGCTACATCTTCTTTAGGGCATAGGAATTTGGGCAAAATAATGTCAATCAATATCTGAGTCTTACTAAGTGTTGGGCACTCTGCTTAGGACCTAGCAAGCATCAGTGATGTCACTGCATCTCCCCAAAACCCCAATAGATAAGAAGGGTCAAGCCTAAGGAAATAATGATGGAACACCAAGATTTCAAAGCTGCAAAAGTGCCAAGTTAGTTACCAAATGAAGATGTAAATTTCTACAGACAAAGCTTTAGAACTTGTCTTACTGCACAAATCCTGCCAGCTTCACAAATTCCTAGTTCACAAAGAGGATATAAAAGGATCTATATGTATTAGAGGATTTTACAAAATATTTTTAGACAATTATTCACCTTCTGATGAACACATGCATAAACCAAACTTGGGGATGTTTTACCTATTTCTGTACCTCTAGTCCAGCTTCTTTGAGAGGCCATGAAGAGTTTGATTCTCTGAGGCTGGAGAGATGGAGGCAAGGGGACTGTGTGAAATTTCTCCTGAGAGTACAGAAGGTTAGAGACTAGTGAGTAAGCTGCTATGGCTTAGTTCTGGAATATCTACTCAGTGAAAATGTATTAAAGGCTTAGTCCCTGGCTTGATGCTATTGGATGGCGGTTGTGGAGCCTTTGAGAGGTGGGACTTAGCTGAGTTTATGGGAGACTATAATCCCAGCTACTCGGGAGGCTGAGGTAGGAGTATCACAAGTTCAAGGCCAGCCTTGGCAACTTAGCAAGACCTGATTCAAAATAAATGTTGAAAAGCACTGGTGTAAATCTAGGTGGTAGGACACCCTTGGATTTAATCCACAGAGAGAGAGAGAGAGAGAGAGAGAGAGAGAGAGAGAGAGAGAGGGAGGGAGGGTGTCAAGTAGGCATTGTAGGCAACTGAGGGTGACCCCCCAAAAGGATTGTAGGAACCCAGTATTTTTCTGTCTGCCTCTGTTACACTTGGCCTTGAGGTGAATGGGCTTTCCTAACACAAGCTTCTGTCTTGATGTCCTCTCTCACCACAAGCCCAAATGCAATGGAGTCAACCAGTTATGGACTCCAAAACTGTGAGCCAAAAGAATCCTTTTCTTTCCAGGAGCTGTGGTGCATTCCTATAATTCCAGTGGTTCAGGAGGCTGAAGCAAGATGATTGCAAGTTCAAAGCCAGCTGCAGCAAAAAAGATAGGTACTCCACAACTCAGTGAGACCCTGTCTCTAAATAAAATACAAAATAGGGCTGGGGATCTGCCTCTATGGATGAGTGACCCTGAGATCAATCACTGGCATCCCCCGCAAAAAACAAAAGCAGAAAAAAAAAAGAAAGAAGTCCTTTTCTCTTTATAAATGTATTAACTTAAGTATTTGTTAGAGTCAAGGAAAACTGACTAACACAAAAATGAATGTCAATTTGTATGCTGAACCCTGGTCTTGACAGAGTGTGTTTCCTGCAGACAGTCTTGTGATGTGGACCATCTGAGATATAGTCTCCTGGGATAATCTAGAGGGCATGAATCCCCATCAGACACATGGGAAGGTGGGCACAAGAATCTGCAAAGAAGGAAGGAATTCTTAAGGTGGCCAGAGCTGCAGCTGCCTCTGGGCTGGTGGCTCCTTCTGTGCATTATTATTATTATTATTATTATTATTAATTAGTAGTTGGACACAATACCTTTATTTTATTTATTTGTATTGGGGAGACCCCGGTACCTGGGTGAAGGGGGAAGGTCAGGTACGGCCACAAACAGGGTCCAGAAAATTCTCTCATCAAGGGACTAGACACCTCAAACCATAAAATAATAAAAAATAAATTCCAGTTAAATAACAAATATGAAACAAATAAACTGAATAATATAATGTATGCACACACACGTGTGTGTGTGTGTGTAATTAATTAAGCTAAGACTTCTAAAGCATAAAATATCTGACAGAAATAGCAAATTAAAATATCAATTCTCCTTTCTATATGAAAATATCCATGTACATTATATGTGTACACGTGTGCAATACTGTGTTATTATATATGTATAATAAATACATAATATATGACAAAAAGTGAAGCAAATATTTTCAACAAATATGGCAAAGCATTAGTTTCACTTATATGTAAAGAGATCTTAAAATATTTTTACTTTTAGTGTTTATGTTTGTTTGTATACAGAATATAGAATCTAGAGTCTCATGCATAGTAGACAAACATTCTACAACTGAGCTACATCCCCTGCCCCAAACATTAAAATCTACTAAAAAAAGAATAAAAACTTAGGGGACACTTAGATAAAAGTACCAATAAATAATTAAATAATTTCACAATAAAGAATAAATTGGTGACACATTAGAAACAAATATCCAATCTCACCAATGTTATAAAAGATGTCGATTTAAATTAATAAAATATTTTTTCATATGATAATTCTCAATGCCAATGCTGATGAGAACACAATGCAGTATTTACTTTCATATACAACTGGTGCTGGTTTAAATTT